>NC_062521.1:27768773-27863773 GCF_022655615.1 Tachysurus fulvidraco | reverse complement strand
GAATATGTCCAATAGTGATTATAGAAACATGGGCATTATATCAATATATAAAAGCTAGATAAGGCCATAATCATTTTTAGACTCTTCCTTGATGCATCAGAAAATATTATAAGCATTAAACTGTAAGTACAGTAAAAAGCACAGAAACAGACTCTCAGTAACTCTTAGGCCTCTGTGTCTCTGTCACAACCTGGATGGAAGGAGACAGACCCGTACACAGGATAGCTTCGAATGAATGGGGTTTAATAAATGATGGAAACAAACAATACAAAGGACGACACTTAACGGGAACTAAGCGTAACTCAGGGTAAACGTTCAGCAAAGCGGCTCACTTAAATACCACAAGGACAATCTCACACACAATGGGGAACAGGAGTGGCGACCGGGAGGAGCAGACGAAGGCGGGGCACGCGAAGCCACGTGACAAAAACAACAACGATCGCACATGGCCAAAAGTCCACGCTGACACCTGACAGTCGATACCGAGGCTTCTAGCTTAATTCAACCTTTATTAAAAACGTTGTGGTAAAACTTGCAAAAAGGAAACAAAACTTTTTTCCCTGCGATACGAAAGAAAAAGTGCTCATAACTCCGTTAGTGAGAAGTGAAAGTGTGTGTGCTGGGATGTGACGTGATGTGATAGCGTACAGCGAGATCCTCTGGTCCCGAGAGACTCGGAGAAATGAACTACAGTGTTCTACAGTAGCTTCTAACACACAGGGCTGAGAAAAGCTTGGAGAATCTTTAACACACACACACGCACACACACACACACACGTATACATGCAATGCAAAACATAGGCCTCAAGGGAGAAACGCTGCAGAACAGAACACACTGTACTGTGCTACCTGCATTCGCTCATGACAATCAGCTTTCACACTTTCCGAGACGGACGGTGTGCGTCTCAAAGACACGAAAAGCAAATACCCTCTTTATTTGTTTATTCATTTATTTGTTTGTTTGTTTGTTTTGGTGGAAGGTTAAAACTGAAACAAAGGGGATTAAAAAGGGCATTAAAAATGTTAAAAAAAAAACAAAAAACAAAACATTTTTGCCAAAGCTAAGAAGAAAATAAATGACAGTCATAAAAAAAAAATCTGACTGCATAACAGCGATTAACGGACACTTAGTGATTATCCTGTAATTTTCACTAATTTCAAGATATTATGCCATGTTTTATAGTTCAATATGTCATCATTTTAATTTGATATCTAATTATTTTGCATTACTGTCTAGACCAGGGGTCGGCAACCTTAAACAGTCAAAGAGCCATTTGGACTCGTTTCCCACAGAAAAAAAACACAGGGAGCCACAAAACCCATTTGACCTCCAAAATGAAGAGAACACTGCATATATCATTTTTTTTTACCTTTATGGAAAGTATAGAAAAAACTGTAGTGTGTTGCATTTATGAAATCAATGAACTGCTACCGAGTAAACGAAATTTTATTTCTGCAGGCAAACAAAAATATTTTGAATAGTTTGAACTAACCTTAAGTAAAAAGACGCTGGGTTGAAGGTTACTTTCAAATAAAATGTTCAATGTCTAATTGAGTCCTCTTCGGCTCTCGAGTTTTGAGGACAGGCGAGCGTGACATCTCCAACCTCTCCGCAACCCCAATATTTTCCATTGGTTGTTGTGTTAAATCTTTCCCAGATAGTGCTATTTTCTGATTGGATATTGTATAGCCTCTTTTTTTTGATTGGCTGATGAGTGTCAGGCTCGACTAATAACTCCAGGGGAGACGCGCTTGATTCCTGCCTGGTTCCATAGAGACAGTGGTGCGGACAGATACATTTTGTGCGCTGCGGCTTATTAAATATATGATATGAAATAGTCAAAAAGTTTTTCTGCGTGAGAAATACGACGTGTGGCAGGAGAAAGGGAGAAAAGACCCAGATGCGTGACTGTCACTCTCAATGCGTGACACTTGACAGCCCTGCATGACATCAAAATTTTAACTTGCCGGCTGCAGCAAACCAAAAATGCGTCTGCTTCTGTGTCGGATTTCACAAGTCGGCAGTTATGATGCATATTTTGAGTGACAAAAAATTAAACACGGTTTATTTTAATGTTACAAGAGCATCATAATCTTAGAATTTAGAATTACATTTTTTTAAACTAACTAAAATAAAATACATTTAAATTAAATATTTATTTTCCAAATCTACAGGGAGCCGCAGCAGAGGGATGAAAGAGCCACTTGCGGCTCCGGAGCCACGGGTTGCCGACCCCTGCTCTGGACTTTATGTGTAAAACGACTCCACGGCTACTTTATTTTTGTAGTAGCTTATTGTGCTATTCGTATTCCGCATTGGGTAGAAAATAAGATAATGTCTTGAAATAATTTTTTATTTAATAATGAAATATAATGAGATATTAAGTCAAAGTCACATTTGATTCCCACAGATTATGCTTCAGTCCATTTGTGCTTATCAAATCTAGGCTCGAGGATTTGACCATTTTATATATATATTCATTCGTTCATCCATTCATTCATTCATTTTCTACCACTTTATCTGAACTTCCCGGGTGAGGAGGAGCCTGTGCCTATCTCAGGCGCCTTTGGGCAATCGAGGCAGGATACACCCTGGACGGAGTGCCAACCCGTCACAGGGCACACACACACACACACACTCATTCACTCACACACTCACACACTACGGACAATTCTCCAGAGATGCCAATCAACCTACCATGCATGTCTTTGGACCGGGGGAGGAAACCGGAGTACCCGGAGGAAACCCCCGAGGCACGGGGAGAACATGCAAACTCCACACACACAAGGTGGAGTCAGGAATCGAACCCCCGACCCTGGAGGTGTGAGGCGAACGTGCTAACCACTAAGCCACCGTGTCCCCCATTTTTATTTATA
Source organism: Tachysurus fulvidraco (assembly GCF_022655615.1). NCBI lineage: Eukaryota > Metazoa > Chordata > Actinopteri > Siluriformes > Bagridae > Tachysurus > Tachysurus fulvidraco. The sequence goes on along the minus strand of NC_062521.1, from coordinate 27,860,896 downwards.
TATATTTTTTTAAAATAGCAAAAATATTGTAGCAAAAATGTATTAAGTTTACTTTCAGGTTTAGCAGTGGGTCAGGTCTTGATATTTGCAATCTGCTTCTTTCACTCTTTAATATTTACTCACTCTTTAATATTTCTGTGTACAGACACACTCACACACTCAAACACAATCACACACACACATATACACACTGATATAAGCAAACAAAGAAATGACTTAAATTACGCAGAGTTGTTTGTAATGTGCATTAAACAAAGAAAGCGAGGCAAGGTTGAGCTCTAATGTCTGTTATTTGTTTGCTGACACGCTTGGCTACTTCCGCTGATTGAAAGTGTTTAATGTAGGAACCTGGACTACGTGAAGAGTAAATAAATGAGCTATTAGAGCTAACTACTGCAGTGAAGTGACAGTTGGAAATGGACCACCCGGTGGTGGCAGATGCAATTTGGGAATCTGCTTATGTGGATTAATTGAAAGTTAAAAAAGATATTAAGGTAGCTGGTTTAAAGTCTGCGAGCTCTGTTGTCTTGAAACAGTGCCTCTACACGTCACACCTTCTCAACGTGCTCCTCTCTGATTGATATGGAGATATAAAAGCTTAGGATTTGGCTAGTTTGAACGTTTCTATGACTACAGTATATACTTATCTAATGAAGATATTAGCAAGCATGAAACAATGGGGTGGACTTAAAGTTATAACTATTTATAACTAGTTTTAACCATTTCTACGTTCATTTCATGACTTAATTATAAACAAGCATGGAACAGATTAGTCATCACCTTTGTTACTGTCTGGATCACTGTCTGGATCACTGTCTGGATCACTGTCTGGACCATTGTCTGGATCACTGTCTGGCTCACTGTCTGGATCACTGTCTGGATCACTGTCTGGATCACTGTCTGGATCACGTCCGGACTTTTCACCTGTCAGAACATTATGGGAGGTTTGTGTTTAATTGTCTTCCTATTTATCCCTTTGGCAGCACGGAGTCCTTGCCTTTGTGTGGTCTTCGTGGTTTCTGTTTGGTTGCTCTGTCTTGTTTATTTTGAGTTTCTGTTTTCTTTTCTTTCCCCTGTTGTTCTCCGGGGAAAACCGGCATTGTGTTATGTTGTATGTAATAAAGCATGTATTTAGATATCCCCATGTTTGGGTCCGGATTTTTATCGCTGAAGACACCCCCGTTTTCTGACAATAAACAGTCTTTCCCTCACTAGCCTCTCTTTGTTCTTTAAATGAATAAGGCTGAAAAAACCCACAGCTTGTTATGTGACTCAGAAACCCATAGACTCTGTCATGAAAACCTTCAGACCAGTATTTTAAACACTGGAGACTCCTTCTATCAATGTTAAATAAAAATAAATCAAATTAATTTAAATTCAAATTTATTTGTATAGCGCTTTTAATCATGGACATTGTCTCAAAGTGGTATTACAGCACATAATAATAATAATAATAATAATAATAATAATAATAATAATAATAATAATAATAATAATAATAATAGTAATAATAATAATAGTTATTATTATTACTATTATTATTATTATTATTATTATTATTATTATTATTATTATTGTTATTGGAATGGCTGCCATACGTGTTCTGGTGAATGAGCTGTTGCTATAGAAACAATATTAGAATGAACTGCTCCTTTAAAAATTTATCAATACCTTCTTTCCAATCAGAATCAAGAATTCAACATTGTGTATAATATGAAATGTCAGATAAGAAAAAATAAAAGTGATGAACAGAAAAAAAACATCTTCCATTCATACAGTATTCCTGATAACATATTTGTGTTAACCCAATATACAGTATATTTGTTCTCCAAATCCATTACAACCATGAACATGTATCAAAATGTCCATGCCTTTGACTGGTGATGCTCATGTCCTGATTTTGTATAGCTTTTCATGTTTATTCCATATCGCATTTAATAATGTGTATTATCCTGCACTTTCATCCCTCCTTCGATTCAATTCCTGCACGTTAGCGAAGACTTGTGCTCAACTGTGGATTTAGCGGATCAATATGGAAACAGAGAGAAGATGACTGGTGCTGTAAATCTCTCTAATTCAGTGGCTGAATGGAGTGGAAGCTAGTCAGGATTTATTGCTGTAAGCTGGAGGAAGTTTGTCCCACCATGTTCAATGCAGTGAATCACTTTAACCCCCCTCGGGTGATTACGGATCCACTGTTAAGACCTTTCAAAGCACCAAATAATTTTCAGTGCACTCATACTGTTACTCCTAAATGCTCTATCCCTGATTTACAATGCTTTAAAATAATCAGTAGTAATATGCACGTGGAAGAAGATTTAAGAGACTTTTGGCTGCTGATCAGATTCTATCTGAGTGTCAGGACTCAGCCCGGACTTTGGCCACGTGCATGTGTTTACGTTTTGTGTTCATTTGTCTGCCATGGGGGGGCACGGTGGCTTAGTGGTTAGCATGTTCGCCTCACACCTACAGGGTTGTATGTTCTCCCCGTGCCTCTGGGGTTTCCTCCGGGTACTCCGGTTTCCTCCCCCGGTCCAAAGACATGCATGGTAGGATGATTGGCATCTCTAGAAAATTGTCCGTAGTGTGTAAGGGAATGAGAGTGTGTGTGTGTGTGTGTGCCCTGTGATGGGTTGGCACTCCGTCCAGGGTGTATCCTACCTTGATTCCTGATGACGCCTGAGATACTGGCTCAGGCTCCCCGTGACCCGAGGTAGTTTGGGTAAGCGGTAGAAAATGAGTGATTAAGTGTCTGCCCCGCCCTTCTCTTCCTGCCTGCCTTTGGGTCTGGTTTGTCCCGCGTTCATGACACTGAGTAACAGCAGGCAGAAATTTTTATACTTAAACAAAACAGCAGAGATCATTTCCTGAATAAAAAAATGTTCTCTGGACACTGTGTGCAGTGTCTGATCTCCTGAGGTTGATAAATCCAGCACACAGTTGTCTTGGACACCTCATATCCAACTACAGTGTGTGACATGTGTCACCATCCACATGTACAAGGATATTTTTAAAAATATCTTTCAATCCTTGGAAATCTTCATGACCCAAAATGAAAAGAACAAGGGAGCTTGATGGTGGAGTGCATCATCCATGTCCATTGGTCTTTACTTGAATACTTTTTTTTTCTTTTTCCAGAGCTCCTTGGGGATATACAGTTATGTCAAGCTAAACATCCCATTCAGTCTCCATAAGCTTGCCTTTCTTGCTAATGCTGTCATCACGCTCATCATCTCATCAATGTCCATCGCATACTGTATGTGTTGTATACAGGGCATCCAGTAGCAGCCTAGCGTTTTGGGAATTTGAGTCCAGTGTTTGCAGTAAAATTCTCCGACCAGTCCATTTGGTTTTGGATTACTGAAGAAATGAAGCATAGGAAGATTTGTTGCTGCTAAGCCAGTACAAAGACTCTGAGATAAAATAAGCATGTTACTGCTGTGGAAGGTACAGATGGAAAAACCGCCTTCCAACATAACACATCTACACAGTGGGATAGTGTTGGGGAGAAGAAGGGTAGTTCAGTAGATCTTAGAGCCAGAAGACACCAAGCTGGGTGTTATGATTCAGCCCGGACTTTGGCCACGTGCATGTTTGTTATTGTTCCTCGTCACGTGTTTGCCCTGTCCTTGTCTGCCCTGCCCTGTTTCCACGCCTGCTCCTAATTGTATCTGATTGTCTTGTGTATAAATGTGAGCCACGTTGCCGATGGCAGCACGGAATCTACTGTTGTCTTTGTCCTGTCTCGTGTTCCCCTTTATTAAACCCTGTGTTGTGCTACTATCCTGCGTTTGGGTCCGCTTCCTGCCCCGCGTCATGACACTGGGTGGGATAGTCGGCAACCAATCAGCACAGAGGTAGAGATTCATGGCTGAACTGGGCATTTATATGACTACAATCATTTCTGGAAATTGGCGAGTTAGAAAAGAAATACTTGATCTTTTGTTTTTAGGAGCTAATCGAGACTTTGCTGTTATTACGTCTGTCTAAGATTGCTGAATATTTTTCTTTTTTTTTATTTTACCCTTGATATTAACCCTTTGACATCACTGCAACACACAAACACTAACATCTCACAGGAATCACTAAAATGTATCAGCAAAAAAACAAAAAACAAACAAAAAACAACATATTTGTTAAGAACAATGCAAATTTCACAACACAAAGATATATAATGACTTCCAGTGACAAGGTTTCCTTTAAACCATTCCGAGTTAAATGCCTGTGCTTGATGTTCCTCTTTTCAGGTTTTTTTAATTAAACCAGCTTACATAATCATTCTAAAACTGTATTTGTAAATCCTGTTTAGACTGAGGGTCACAGACATTACATTATGCAATTATCTACTCTACTCTTTCTGAATAACATATGCAGTGAAGAAAGATAACATCAGCAGCTTAGAATAACCCGGAGTGTCCCAGTGGAACCCACATCAGCTGTAATTAGAGGATACTGTGCTCAGTGTCAGTGCCTGGGTTAATGAGAACCTCCATTTACAACTAATGCAGCATCCCACAGCCTAACAGCTAACAGTAACTGTTTAATGCACAGTGGAGCTTATGAGCATGCATAACGTCACTCATACTCTTAAGCACATCCGTCTAATCCATCTAAAAAGAGAGCGAGACAAACAGAGAGAGAGACGGGTAGTTACGCTGAGGCAGAAATCCATCTGGAGCACCTGCAGCAATGAACATATTCACAAGCACATTGATACAACAGATTTTGGAGTTCACTTTGAGTTCATTGTGAACTGGAAAGTTTATCTGCAGAACAAACCTGTAATGCAGAACACTTGCAGCCCCAAGTGAACTGACTTGTCAAGAGACTTCAGAGAGTGTTTCAGGATTTAAGTGGGGAAAGTTACTGCAAGGACACAGGCTGGAGGCTTGAAAGAAGTTGTTATTAAGTTTTACTTTAAAGACGATACGCATATTACACAAAACCACACTCATCGGAATATAAAGATAATTCACCTTTTCTTTTTTTAATGTAAGTTGTTTTTTTATGGAAAAGTTTTTTTGCAATTTGCAATTTTTCAAGAGCGTGTTTAACAGCTATATTGATTTTTGATTTCTGATGTTTAATAGATATTATGTAGATTTTAATCCGAGATGAACACACCAGAGGTAACATCTGCAAGGAAAAACTCCCTGAGATGAATATAAATATTACAGTGCAAAGGTATAGAAGAGTAACGACAATTCAGTACTGAATGTGATGTTTTTACGGTCTGAGCAGATTGTAAATAAGTGTCCTGGTATAAGCAAAGGGGCAGACTTACAAATCTATAATATTCAAGTAAAATTAAACACTAAAGCCAGGCTGAAACTTGGACCCCAAATGTATTTGGGATGTGCACATTTTTAGAGCAACAATGTGGGAACATGAAAGAAAGTCACAAATTTTTGAGTCACAAATATCAGGATGAATCACGAAGATCGATTTTGCAAAATGCGATTTTCCAAAGAGAATGAGTCAACGTACAGTATCACCTTGTAGGTCTTATTATTCAAGTTCAACAAGCCTTCTTTTAATACACATGTAAGTTTGGGTTTAAAAAAAAAAACAAACTAAAGTGTGTCTTGTAGGCACCCTGAGCAAGGAACACAAAAACAGAGAGAGCAAGTGTGTGTGTGTGTGTGTGTGTGTGTGTGTGTGAGAGAGAGAGAGAGAGAGAGAGAGAGAGAGAGAGAGAGAGAGTGTGAGAGTGTGAGAGAGAGAGAGACAGAGAGAGAGAGAGATACTTTATTGATCCCAGAAGAAATTCAAAGCAGAGAAATTAGTTGAACAGAAAGTTTATTTCTCAGAAAAAAACAGCAAAACTTAAACAATACTCTGTCTGGTATTCAGAATATGAATGTGGGATATGAGAAACCTCCCTTAGATTGGGTCAGAGCAGAGGCTTGTGCAGTTTTAGTTCTATCCAAAAGACTTCTTACTGCCCTCTGGCTGGGGGGCATAGTCCTGTGCTGTCTTCTTCTGCTGGAGAGTGAGGGGTTCAGTGTCGGCCCTGACTGGTCCACCGATTTATGGAGGGCTTTTTCCTGCCCCGCCTTGCACTTTAAATCAGTAGTACTGTCCATGGTGCTGATCCTCTGCTATCGTTTGACAGTGTCACTGACCTTGGTGCTGAACTGCCCTGCACCTTTGCACTGTGTTTCTCGGGGGTAAAGAGCAGTTTCCTGTTCTTTTGATGTGCGCCACCGTCGCAGTATAGGAACAGAATATAAAATACAGTCTTAAGTGTATGTGTGTATATGAATAGCCTTTAAAAAAACAGTGGTGAATTAACAAATGTTCTGAATACAAATAAACTCAACACTCTTGGTATAAATAAATAAATAAACAAATAAATAAACAAACGAATGAATGAATGAATAAATACATAAATAAATAATTGATATAATAATATCCACTATTTGTATTAACTAACTTATAATACTTGTTAATAATCCAGACTATCAAAGTTTGAAGCAAAAGGAAAGAAACAAACAAAAAAAAACTTTCAGGTAAAAATGTATCATTTTGAACCTTAATTAATTTTGAAAACTACACCGGGTTATGTAGCATTCCTATAGCATCCATTCCCAGTGAACCGAGTTACATACATAACCTGGTGTAGTTCCCTATTGAGTGAACTCAAAGCTTCATCAAGGCTGATGACCATAGAGTGCCATCTAGGAGGGACACTTGGTCTGCGAACAAGGCCAACAGGGACCAATTAGGAAGAAGGTGGACTAGATCATGATGCACACTTACTATTACTTCCGGGAGCAGAGCGACTGCCAAATGTGCTCCACCACCTGGGGGCGGAGACACCGCGCCCCGGGGCTTAGCAAATGCTGCAACAGGAGGTCTGCACCCCGATTTACATGCCCTTGAATAAAAATATATGCAGAACAACATAGGTTTTCTTTTTTCCGTTTGCTGTCTCCTGAATTTCTTAAATTTCTGTCCTGAGTGTATAAGCAGTCTTCTCAGTTTTGATGATGGTGTGACAGTACAGGAGCATCACAGACATATTGACAGACAATACAGTCATATGCAAAAGTTTAGGAACCCCTGACAATTTTCATGATTTTTATTTATAAATATTTGGGTGTTTGGATCAGCAATTTCATTTTGATCAATTAAATAACTGAAGGACACTAAAGTAATATTTCAGTAGTGAAATGAGATTTATTCTATTAACGGAATTGGACAGGTGCATAAATTTGGGCATCCTTACCATTTTGTTGATTTGAATACCTGTAACTACATAGACTACATAGCACTGATTAATTGGAACACATAACTGGTTTGGTCGCACATTAAGCCTTGAACTTCATAGACAGGTGCATCCAATCATGAGAAAAGGTATTTAAGGTTGCCGATTGCAAGTTGTCGTTCTCTTTGACTCTCCTCTGAAGAGTGGCAACACGGAGGTCTCCAAACAACTCTCAAATGACCTGAAAACAAAGATTGTTCAACATTATGGTTTAGGGGAAGGCTATAAAAAAGTTATGGCAGAGATATAAGCTGTCAGTGTCCACTGTGAGGAACATAGTGAGGAAATGGAAGACCACAGACACAGTTCTTGTTAAGGCCAGAAGGGGCTAGGGTTAGGATTAGGGTCAGGGTTAGGCAAGGCGAAGGATGGTGAGAACGGTCAAAAACAGCCTACAGACCACCTCAAAGACCTACAACATCAGCTTGCTGCAGATGGTGTCACTGTGCATCGTTCAACAAGTCAGCGCACTTTGCACAAGGTGAAGCTGTATGAGAGAGTGATGCGAAAGAAGCCTTTTCTGCACACATGCCACAAAAGGAGTCGCTTGAGGTCTGCAAACGCACATTTGGACAAGCAAGCTTCATTTTGGAATAAGGTGCTGTGGAGTGATGAAACAAAGATTGAGGTATTTGGTCATAACATGGGGTGTTATGCATGGAAGAAAAAGAACACAGCATTCCAACAAAAACATTTGCTACCCACAGTAAAATTTGGTGGAGGTTCCATCATGCTGTGGGGCTGTGTGGCCAGTGCCGGTACTGGGAATCTGGTTAAAGTTGAGGGTCGCATGGATTCCACTTAATATCAACAGATTCTTGAGAATAATGTTGAGGAATCAGTCACAAAGTTGAAGTTAAGCCAGGGCCGGATATTTCAAAAAGACAATGACCAACGACGATTTTTATGTTTTAAGAATAAGGAAATCACATGTAGCTAGAGAGATTTCAGACATGTTTAGAGACACTGACTGTCTTTGCCACAGCATTGGTTAATTTTGTTTTTATATTTGTTAATGATTTTTTGCTTTTATTCTCTCAAATGTTATGATTTTTTTTGTGTGGCACCAAATAAAAACATTTACATTTAATGATTTAATTATTTAAAACATTTATTATTTTAGTGAAATAGATTTTCTTAAAGATGTTTTCCAGGAAAAAAAAAACCATATAAATAACTTTGTCAGTTGCTTTGTAAATCTAGTGATGCTAGACAGCCATCAAATGCAGACCCTTCTACACCCTTTTACACTGTAGAGGTGGAAACAAAAATCAAAAGTCTGATGTTCTATCTAATAAATATTTCACCTCAACAGATATTACATACGGTATATTAACAAGAATATTAATATCGGTTGATGTTATTAGCAGACAAAATGAGAGATATTTCGGATATTTGATTTTTGGAAGTAATTATCCTCCATCGATTTAAATCTGCTGTCTGCTAGCGTAGGGTGTTATAACACACCTGTGTAAATGCTGAGGCTCAAAACATTTGTATCGGTTTAACACAAACGCATGTTGTGTGAGTGACAGAGAGAAAATTGCTGTATTCATGCCATGCATTAATAATCCTCTGGCTTTTCCTGTCGATATTGCTGTCTGTCAGATTGAGAAAATGTTACTAATGGTCACGAGTGTCCACCAGAAAACCTTTCAGGATCACAGAGATAGGATTGAATACTGAGAGAGAGAGAGAGAGAGAGAGAGAGAGAGAGAGAGAGAGAGAGAGAGAGAGAGAGAGAGAGCAGACAAAGAGGGCAGACAGATGGTGGGAAGGGAGAGAGACAGTGAGAGAGAGAGAGAAAGAGAGAGAGAGAGAGAGAGAGAGAGAGAGAGAGAGGAAAGACTGAAAGTCAGTAAGACAGAAAGACAAACAGATCAAGTAAAAGAGTAGAGAGAGAGATAATGAGTCTGAGAGATTGAGATGGACAGTGGGACAGACAAACAGAGAAAGTAACAGAGCAATTCCTAGAAAGTGAGATTAGAGAGAAAGATACATAGTGAACGAGAGAAGAGTGGAAGAGGGGGTGACAGACAGTTAGATAGTGTGTGTGTGTGTGTGTGTGTGTGTGTGTGTGTGTGTGTGTGTGTGTGTGTGTGTGTGTGTGTACGTGTGTGTGTGTGTGTGTGTGTACATGTGTGTGTGTGTGCGTGTGTGTGTGTGTGAGTGTGCGTGTGCGTGTGTGTGTGAGTGTACGTGAGTGTGTGTGTGTGTGTACATGAGTGTGTGTGTGTGTGTGTGTGTGTGTGTGTGTGATCCAGGCTGTATTTCCAGTGTTCCCATGATAGACTGCAGGTCCTTCAGCACTCTGACTGAGATAAAACTCTTACTGAATATTCTCACAAACAGTTAGTCAAAAAAACATCACACCAGCACCAGAAACCCAAAGCCAGACTCATCACTGCTCTCTCTGAGCTCTATTAGCCCCCAAACTGTCTGCATTTCCATAAACAGCTAGATTTTACTGCTTTAATGCTACAGCAGTAACAAATCTCACCTTGTGCAGTGGATTTTAACACCATAAATCTGTAGAAACTGTGAAGAGAGGAGCCATAAAACTCTCTTCTGCTTTATTATGAATCACCTGAGTGTAGGAGTCAGTCAATGCTGCCTCTTTAAACTGCTGTAAATCTGGTAGCAGCTCTAGCCAAAGCCTGTGAGGGGAGAACTACAAGAACTACGAAGACTTCAGTGCAGCATTCTATTCACGTGAAGTCTGACAGCAATGCAGCTCCAAATCACTCCATTACATTCATTCTAATAAGGTGTTTTTATTGTTGGTGGAAGGATTTTTTTCTCATTTCTGTCATATTTTAGAACTTAATAGAAGACTTATTTTGTCACATCGATATTACAGAAGAGGGGGGCATGGTGGCTTAGTGGTTAGCACGTTTGCCTCACACCTCCAGGATTGGGGGTTCGATTCCTGCCTCCACCTTGTGTGTGTGGAGTTTGCATTTGCGTGTGCAAGACATACATGGTAGGTTGATTGGCATCTCTGGAAAATTGTCCGGAGTGTGTGAGTGAATGAGAGTGTGTGTGCCCTGCGATTGGTTCGCACTCCGTCCAGGGTGTATCCTGCCTTGATGCCCGATGAGCACAGGCTCGACCCAAGAATAGTTTGGATAAGCGGTAGAAAATGAATGAATGAATGAATGAATAAATGAATGACATTACAACACAGTGAACTTCTTTCTTCACATATCCCAACTTTGGAGGTTGGGGTCAGATATGATACAGCACCACTGGGGCAGAATGAGTTAAGGGCCTTGCTCAAGGGCCCAACAGTGACAGCTTTGCAGTTCTCGGGCTGGAACTCTGATTCTACAATCAACAACTCAGAGCCTTAATTGCTCTTGAGTCATGATTGCCATTTTGCTCAGGCATTAAGGATACAAGTCTACATCTGGATTTTTATTAAGCTTTTTTGTTAAAATGAGATTATATATATATATATATATATATATATATATATATATATATATATATATATATATATATATATATATATATATATATACGTGATGTGGCGTGCGGTGACCCATACTTAGAATTCGTTCTTTGCATTTAACCCATCCAAAGTGCACACACACAGCAGTGAACACACACACAGAGCAGTGGCCAGCCATTTATGCTGCATCACCTGGGGAGCAGTTGGGGGGTTCGATGTCTTGCTCAAGGACACCTCGGTCGTGGCCGGCCCGAGACTCGAATCTACAACCTTAGGGTTAGGAGTCAGACTCTGTAACCATTAGGCCACGCCTTCCCCAGTGTATACAGTATATACAGTATATATGTTATTGAAGTTTTTATGCTGTGAGCTGAAAGCCCTAGAGCAAAACCATTAACTCGACCCTGCTCATGTCTGTGCTTGGATCGAATTCCTCTTGAATCAGTATTTTTTTTTGTCTCCCGGTAAATAAATACACTGTAGTTCTACGTTTGAATTCCCCCAAAAGATCTGCAGTTTGCGGCTGTGATTTAGCTGCTGCAACTCAATCAGTTCTCCAAACGAGCGCACCATCTGTTCAAAACTGTGCTCATCTGTCCTCGGGTTAGTGTATATTTTATTGCACGCCACTGCTTCTAAAAATACCTAGCTGCTTCCTTGCTTAGTGACTACTATTCCACATTGCAATTAATACAGACCCACACATCCATCAAATCCTTGACAAGAGTGTATTCGATATTATGGTGAAAACTAAGCCTATCTAAAGCCAATTTAATTCTGGAGGAAAGAATATTGGAAATATTTTGTAGTGTGTGTGTTGTCATAGAGTGAAAATTACCCTTCCGAGGTGAAAAGTATATAATATCCGCTTGGTAGCACTAAGGAGTCACTCTGATTGAAAAAAAAAATAAAGCAATTACAATTTGATTTGTTGATAAATTATATGCAGTGAGAAGAATTTGTACGTACTGTCAACCTCAGGAAATTCCATCCGTCCGTCATGTTCGGTAATGCAGGGAACCTGGAGTCTGTCGGAGCGGACTCGGGAGTACAGGGTTATTGGTTAATATTTGGTAAGCTTTCTAACTCTTAGTTCTGTTGTTTTATGTAGCTTTTGGTCTTTATGGAAGATAAAGGAGTGTTGTTTCATGTCACTATGTACTGCATCAGCTACACAATTAATTACACACCAGGGATCATTTAGAATAGTTAACAAACAAGTCATGTCTTTGGACTGAGTACATGTGTGTGAATGAAAGGGAGGGAAGTGGAACAGTGAGGTTACAGGGTGAAGAGGTGAAGAAGGTACAGGAGTTTAAGTACTTGGGGTCAACAGTCCAGAGTAATGGAGAGAGTGGGAAAGAAGTAAAGATGCGAGTGCAGGCAGGTTGGAGTGGGTGGAGAAAGGTGTCAGGAGTTCTGTGTGATATCAGCGAGAATCGAGGGGAAGGTGTACAGGACAGTGGTGAGACCGGCCATGCTGTATGGTTTAGAGACAGTGTCACTGAAGAAGAGACAGGAGTCAGAGCTAGAGGTAGCCTAGCTGAAGATGTTGAGGTTCTCTTTGGGAGTGACAAGATTGGACAGGATTAGGAACAAATACATCAGAGGGACAGTTCATGTTGGACGTTTGGGAGACAAAGTTAGGGAAGCCAGATTAAGATGGTTTGGACATGTGCAGAGGAGGGAGAATGAGTATATTGGTAGGAGAATGTTGGACATGGAGCTGCCAGGCAGGGGGCAAAGAGGAAGGCCAAAGAGGATGTATATGGATGTAATTAATGAGGATTTGAAGCTAGTGGGTGCAAGTGTCGAAGATGCAGAAGATACGGATAGATGGAGAGAGATGATTCGCTGTGGCGACCCCTGAAGGGAAAAGCCAGAAGAAGAAGAAGAAGAAGAAGAAGAAGAAGAAGAAGAAGAAGAAGAAGAAGAAGAAGAAGAACAACAACAACAACAACAACAACAAACAAGTCATGTCTTTGGACTGATGAATGAGACCAGATTAAACCCCCACAGCCAGCATGGGGGAACATACAAACTCCACCCCCCCCCCCCCCCCAACCTACAAAATGACCCCCATAGCCAGAAGGTTAAAAATAAATGTTACTGTAGTGTTAATTAAATTCTTCGACTCTGCTTGGAATGAAAAACAAAGTTAGTGTAAAAACTTCCACACAGAGCTTCAAAAAGCATTTATTAAACAGAATACAGAAATAAAATGTTATATTTTCTTTATAATGATGTCTTCAGGGGTCAGACTGCAGAGAAAAAAATAAAAGCTTTTTTTTTTCTTCTTCTTCCATTAGCTTTATCTCTAGCTCTTCCACAAAGAAGCTGCCTCACCGTAGGTGTTGTTTACTGAGTATAGTCAACGTAATGAACTCTCTGAAGTAAGAAAATTGCTTTAATTACGCCCTGCAGCGCACAAGCAAATAGGATATTAAAAGCAAACCTTTGTGACAGAGGAAGTCAGCTGTCCTTTATGAAAATAAAGAGTTGAGCTTTTTATTTTATTTATTTATTTATTTTTTTAGCAATGTCCCATACTTAATGTGAGCTAATGACTGTTCCGAGATATTAAGCCTGTAATTACTGCATTAACATTAAATCTGCATTATTCCTATGTTCACGGTGCAACAGCAATTTGATATTGTAATCAGTTGCTGATGGTAAATGATGTGTCTGTGTTGTGTTTGTATAGTGAAATAGCAGTTCAGGGTATTCTCACGGACACTCAGTAGCATAAACGCTGATGCACTTCTTACAAAAGGCATCTTACATCTTACAAAGTGTCCGAGGGTGGAACATTAAACACTTGGGTTCATGCTGTTATAGGAAAATGGTGCCCTGAAGCTCAGATACCATTTCCTTCATAAAATTGTGGATTTTCCTATAACACAATGCCTCAAAGTGTTTCGTTCATCCTTAACCGCAACTGTTTAACAAATGCTTACCATTTTTGAAGAACGTGAAATGTTGGAAGTTTATATTATAGCAGTTTCGTCTTACATGACAATTCTTCGCCGAGACTTTGGAAAATTTACTGCTTGTTGCAAAGCTCAGACACTGGAGACTCCTTCGATAAACTTCCCCTTACAGAAATTTGGCAGAATTTGATTTAAGTGGCACATCCCGCATACAGCTCCGTATATGAGCTGTTACTATAGTAACAGGATTAATATAAAACCTGTGATTTGCGACTGCTTTCTATAGAAAATGAATAAACAACTTCTGACCAATCTGGTTTCACAATCCAACAGCGCTGTCGTCTATCCTCATTTTATCTTTCATTTATACCAGCAAATGAATTGCTTTGCAAGTGTAGTCTGTGTCAGACGAGCATAATTAACTATTATGTACATCATCAAGAATTCAATGCAAAGCCTGTGGCTAATTACGCAGTATGTCAGGTTGGCATTCAGCTGAAAAGATCACAGTTTGCTCGAGAATGAAAGAAAGACACCTACTGATTGATCTCGATGTTCATTTTCTGCACTGAATGCCAGCAAAGCTCTCATCAGCGTCTCGTCGTCAGCTTCACAAAAACAAACAGCGATCTTGTTGTGTTTATTAAAACCTAACAGCACTTTTAAGCTACATTTTTATTCCCTTATTTCATGGCCCCAAACTCTCAAAATGAAAAGACTGTCATTGCAAAATTCAGGCCAGTAAAATGTTCACACGTATTTAGCCTCAGTTTTGAACAGATACAGTGCTACATACTGTGTAGGAGCTAACAACAAGCCATCTTAAATATTACACTACAGGGTCAGGGGTTCGATTCCCGCCTCCGCCTTGTGTGTGTGGAGTTTGCATGTTCTCCCCGTGCCTCGGGGGTTTCCTCCGGGTACTCCGGTTTCCTCCCCCGGTCCAAAGACATGCATGGTAGGTTGATTGGCATCTCTGGAAAATTGTCCGTAGTGTGTGAGTGTGTGAGTGAATGAGAGTGTGTGTGTGTGCCCTGTGATGGGTTGGCACTCCGTCCAGGGTGTATCCTGCCTCGATGCCCGATGACGCCTCAGAGGACCTGAGAAGTTCGGATAAGCAGTAGAAATGAATGAATGAATGAATGAATGAATGAATGTATGAATGAATGTATTTACCTGTGTTAAGTGCTGGGATACATCAGGCAGCAAATAAATAAAGATTTCTTAAAGTTGTTGGAAGCAGGAAAAATAGACAAGTGTAAGGATCTGAGTGATTTTGACAAGAGCCAAATTGTGATGGGTAAAAGACTGGGAGCTTCAGAGCGTCTCCAAAAACAGCAGTTGCAGCACTTGTGGAGTGTTTCCAGTATGCTGTGGTTCCAATAACACTTATCAAAAGCAGACCATGGAAGAATAATTAATAAACTGGTGACGGGGTCACAGGATACGAAGGATAGTCTATCTGTTCCGATCCTACAGAAGAGTTACTGTAGTGCAAACTGCTGAAAAACTGAATGCAGGCTCTAATGGAAAGGAGTCAGAACTCAGCACACCACAGTTAGCTGTTTATAGCCTGCTACAGCCAGGTTTGTGCACAGATTACATGGGGAAGATTTGGCACCTGGATGCCTAAAGAAGGCAAGCCAATGGAGGCAGTGTGATGCTCGGGGCAATGCTATACTGAGAAACATTGGATCGTCGCATTCATGCAGATGAAAGTTGGACATGTTAAATGGACATTCTCTAGTTTCCTTTTTCTCTAAGCTAATGATAACGAATCCTGCCACACTGCAAATAATTGCTCAGGAATATTTTGAGGAACATTATGAAGAGTTGACAAGGTGTTGACTTGGTCTCAAAACTCCCCAGATCTTAATCTCATCGAGTGTCTGTGGGATGTTCTGGGCAAACAAGTCTGATCCATGGAAGCTCCATGTCACAACTTACAGGACCTCGGTGCTAACATGATTATGCCAGATACCACAGCACACCTTCAGAGGTCTTGTAGAATCCATACCTTGATGGGTCAGAGCTGTTTTGGCAGCATAAGTAGAATCTACACGATTGTAGATTTAGAGTTATGTCTGATTGGTGGATTTGTCTATGAAGCAAGTCAAATTCTAGCTAAAGATAAGATTAAACCATGTTTTCAGACAAAGCAGTGGAGCATCTTTTCATTTCTTACTATACTTATTGACTTGATTAATTAAACAAGGCACAAGAAATAATAATTATAATTTCACATTGCTTTCTCAAACCCTGGAGATACACAAGTTTAAATCTAACCTCACACAAACTTTTCTGTAAATGATGTTATTTTTTTTTTTCTGTCTTCTTTGCAGCCGATTACTGTCCACTTCTAATTTGCAATTTCACTAATGGTTTAAAGCATGACTTTTCCTTTCGCAGACTTATAATAAACAAATGAACCCAATTGAATGAAATGGCATTTGGATTGTATTCCACCGTTCGTAACGTACCTGACAGCAGTAGAGATGAAATTTGAGGAGAAACCTTCCAGCTGCTGTTTCCACCGACGCTGCAGCTTCCTGCATTTGGCGCGATAAGGGAAAAGGACACCGTCGAGACTTTCGGTACTCTTACTGCCTGAGTTATGATCCAATTACTGAAGTAATGTCAAATTCCCAATGTGAATTATAAGATGCCATTTGAAAAGTCATTCTAGTCATTTTGCTTTTACTGCTGTGAAGAGAAAAAGGACACAAGGTCAAAGACACCGCAGCTAATTTATCCTGCTTCACTGATAGCTGACATTTGATTAAATGGTAATGAAACAGTAGAAAAATTCAGGTGTCTAAAAGTGAGACCTAAACCTGGTTCTGCGGTTCCTTCTGCTGAGGAATACGATGTATTTTACATATTCAGAGTCGGCTTTGCTGCAGTGTTTTGCATATTTATGCTTGTTCTTGTCAGATAATTTCAAGGTTAGCCTTGCTGTATTCATTAATTAATTCAAATAGACAGTCTCCTATTTGTTGCCCTTTTGCATACCCTAGAATTTCTAGTCACCTTCATGCAGCTGTAAAAAGCTGTAAAATGTTGTGTTAGCTTAACCTTTTGACGCTCTCATATATATTTCATGCTTTCTAGCCAAACTGATATTAGCTTAACAGCACCGATAAATTGATAAATTTGACTAAAAAGCAGCGTTATGACAAATATATTGCATGCAATCATCCTCTTGAAAGCCGGAGTGTAAAATATTGTAAAGCCCCTACAGTGGAGCTTAATATTAGCCTGTAATTAATGTGTCCAAACAGAGCTGATTTAACATCCTGTGTGTGTGTGCGTGAGTGTTATTACGAGGGCCGAGACGCACTGTTACGCTCAGGAAGACAAAGTTTGATGACAAGCGCATAAAAATGACCAACAGCGGCATCATCGCCTTGATTATGAGCTACTAAATGAAGCAGGATGTGATCGTTGCCGAGGTGTGTGAGTGTATGAGAGAGTGTGTGTAGTATGGCTCAGGAGCAGAATAAACTACATTAGTCCATTCGTCAGTGTTGCATTATAGAGGCTCATTAAAGCACAGTACGTATTTGTATTAAAGACGTAAATAACACACTTCAGTTTTTGGTTATTGTGCAAGAGACAGAAGTTACATCGTTTTCTGTACTGCATTGTATTGTATGCAATGTAACAGGAATGTGGCATGCATGCAGTTACACAGTATATCTTTATATCATTATATCATACATTATTAATAAGATTGACATTTGGTTAGATTTGTAATCATCGCCTTTCCAAATGGAATCAGTGGTGCTAATATTTATACTTTTAAATCTCTGTGTAGGAGGGCACAGTGGCTTAGTGGTTAGCACGTTCACCTCACACCTCCAGGGTTGGGGTTCGATTCCCGCCTCCGCCTTGTGTGTGTGAAGTTTGCATGTTCTCTCCGTGCCTTGGGGGTTTCCTCCGGGTACTCCGGTTTCCTCCGCCGGTCCAAAGACATGCATGGTAGGTTGAATGGCATCTCTGGAAAAATGGCCATAATATGTGAGTGTGTGAGTGCGCCCTGTGATGGGTTGGCACTCCGTCCAGAGTGTATCCTGCCTGGATGCCCGATGACGCCTGAGAGGCACAGGCTCCCCATGTACCCGAGGCAGTTCGGATAAGTGGTAGAAAATGAATGAATCTCTGTACAGGTGTCACGATGTGACATGGTGAGACAAAAGGCAAGAGAGGATCCAATTGCAGATAGAACTTAACTGAACCAAAACAAGAACAAACAGATAGGCAGGCAAAACAGATCAGGACACTGAACAGGAGCCGAGAACAGGAGCCGAGAACAGGAGCCGAGAACAGGAGCCGAGAACAGGAGCCGAGAACAGGAGCCGAGAACAGGAGCCGAGAACAGGAGCCGAGAACAGGAGCCGAGAACAGGATAAACCAAACACCAACAATGACCAACACCAGGGAAGTGAACAGACAGAGTAAATGTAGTAAACAGGAGCCAATCACAAAGCAGAGACAATCAGAGACAAAGACAAGACACCTGGGGAAGAGATGGAATGTAATTAGTGTCCATGGTAAGCAATGAGTGGGCGGAGCAAACAATTAACAGGGCAAGGCAGCAGACAGACAAAAAGGAAAACACAGATGGGCTCCTTACAACAGGATTACTTCGAGCTAAATCTCATTTTGTAAGTCGAATAAGATATAAGCATCATCAAATAATTCATTAAAATAGATGAATCTAAATATAACAAAATCTTTTGTTACACTTATTTTATGTTAGGATTCATTTTATGCACTAAATGAACGTACAGTTGTCACTAGTGGCCTAAGACGACTCTGTTATCGGGTTTTTATTATTGATCAAACTGATGTCTGATGTCAAGCACATGTCTTTGCTGCCAAAAACCTTCCTGAATGTCATACATCTTGCCTCCATTTTCTGCTCTAAGGATCAGAGACTTGGAAGTAAAGTGGGAGTGAGAGTTTCTGAGAGATTCGGTGTGACAGTGTGACTTTCACTACTGAGACACGTACAGTATAAAAAATGGATGGATGGGTTTTGATTACTGTATGTGTTGTTCTTTAGTTAGAGTCAAAATCTCTTTTCTTTATTGTCTGATTGAATGCAGTTTGAATGCACGGTGGGATGTTTGTGTTGTGCTGTTTTCTGAGCACTAGGTGGCACGCATGCTTAATGCTGATGGATCTATACATTGTTGGCTGACAATCAAAATGGAAAGGAGAACTCAAGTTTTGCCTCCAGACATATTTTCTTGCCGCTTATGAAAGAAAAAGCGGTGTCAAAGAGGCAAAAAGCTACCTGGTTCACGTTAGGAACCTAATCAGGACCGACACACACACACACACACACACACACACACACACACACACACACACACACACACACACTTGTGTATGGAATGGAACTGGAAAATGTCAAAATGAACGAATGATAGATTGTTATGTGTTCTGCTACATATGGTCTGTGGTGATAAGCTGTTACTTATAACACCAGCCCTAGACAGTTGCCCTCCCTGCCAGCAGAGGGCATCTCTGCCTGAGTACTCTTCCTTTTTGCACTTCCTTTAACCATTAATTATCCAGCATTCAACTAGTCCTACTCAGGAACTCGGGATGTTCTCCTCAACTCAGAGTTCTTCCAAATTCAGCAAGTGACCATATGGCTGCTCACAGCATCAGTGGTAAACTCGAAAGCAGTAAAGTAGCACTTCTTACCTTACAATTTTATGTTCTGGAAAAAATAAATATACTTCACACACTTAAAGCTGGGGTCTCTGATATTTGAAAGCCAATGTTGACATTTGAAATCACCAAAACAAACGCCCCTAACCCAAATGGGTCCCACCCCTGTATGATAGCTCCGCCCACACATACATACGTAACCCGGCGACTAACAGAAAGAAACGTGTCTTTATCATAGCTGAAGGGAAGAACAATACGATTGTAGATAAACAAACAAGCAAAAATGCCACACAAGCATAATGATGTAAAGGACAAAGGCATATATTAGTTCTGTGTAACAAAGCAAAACCAACGTTACTCACCTATCGAGAAGGAAAAAAGCGCCTCGGCGTCTTAAGTAAAGTCGGCCACATATTCACAGGTCGGAGTTTCCCGAGTCAATAACTCCTGAGCTAAACGCTGTTACTACACAAAACGCGGTTGTAGCTGCCTCTCTACATTACTACGATAGAAAAGAGGTGTTATTTGTGTAGTAACAGCGTTTAGCTCAGGAGTTATTGACTCGAGAAACTCCAACCTGTGAATATGTGGCCGACTTCCTGCTCCTTCAGTTCTCTCCAGAGCTGGAAAGCTGATCCTATATTAACACGTCCTACTTCTTGTCCTTAACGTAAGTCTTTCTTCGCTTTCTTTCTTTCTTTGTTTTTATCCTCCATGTCAATGTTAAAACCGCTTTCTGTTAATGTCACACACACGCCCTGAACACTCTCTCCGCCCATATTGAAAAGACCCGCCCCTTTCTGCACATTGGCTACACGTTAGTTTTGATTTTTGTTTTGTTTGTCGTCCCGACTCAGTTTTCTGAAGCATTTCTCAAACAAAGGAGACCCCACCTTTAACTGGCTAGCTTGTTGATACCAAAACACATGGAGGTGTCTACGTTTTTTTTTCCCACTTTCTAGCAAAAATGGCATCATTCCAACCTCTGACTTCCCACTTCTAATGGAAACAAAATACAGCATTATAAACCCATTTGGTGTTGTGAAGTCTTGCCACTATTTCCTATTCGTTTATGTTCTCAAACTATATTATTATGACTATGTCACCTTTGCTATTTGTTTTGTTATTGTTTGCACTCTCACAGATTACCCCTGCCTGCTCGGGTGTATTAGGGTCCGATTTCTGACTGCAAATTTGGGATTGTGTCTAGTTTGTTACATATTTACGGACAAGGTGCTTATTTTGCACTGTTTATACTGGCAATAAGCAGAGAGATTTTGGTAACACTTGCTAAGAAAGCCGTATTTATAATCAAACGCGAACATGCAGTATACAGTGTCTCTTGAAAGTTTGTGAATCCTTTAGAAATTGCTATACTGTATTTCTGCACAAATATCACCCAAAACATTATCAGATTTTCACACAAGTACACTTCAGTTAACAAAGCGAACCCAATCAAACAAATATTATACAAATACATCTTTATTTAATTATAGAGAAAACTACCCAGCATTACATATCTGTGACTGGCAGAAGTACAGTATGTGGACCTTTGCTTTGAGTATTTGTTGTGATCCACTTGTGAGACAAGTCAAGTCAAGAAGCTTTTATTGTCATTTCAACCATATACAGTATAGCTGACGCAGTACACAATAAAATGAGACGACGTTTCTCCAAGACTATAGTGCTACTGTACATAAAACAACAGAAAGCTAAGGACTTAAAGTGCAACGTGTGCAACCTAGTTCAAACGGTGTTAGACACAAGACAATACACAAGATAGCACAGACCACCGTGCATACTGTACATCGTGCAAAACTAGAAAAACAGATGATTAAAGTAAACATTATATACACTTATGGAATATGTATGCAATAACTGTGAATAAAGTTTCCTGTAACTTTTAATAAGTCCTGCACAATGGCTGCATAATCCCATTCCTCAGTAAAGAAGAGCTTCAACGATGGGATTTTGATGGGTGTCCTGAGATGAACTGCTTGCTTCTGCCACAGTTTTTCTTTTGTATTAAGGTCAGGACTTTGACTTGACCATTCCAAAATATTATCTTTGTCCCTCTTTAATCATGTTATTGGCAGACAGGCTTGGATGCTTGTGGTCTGTGTCTTAGTGTACAGTATGACCCTTCTCTTGACCCAATTTCTCTTCAGATTCAGTTCCCAGACAGCTGTCTCGCCATTTTCCTTTAGGATTCACGGGTATACTTTTGAATTCATTGTTTCATCATATGATACAGATGCAGCAATACAGGCCCAAAGCACAATACTACCACCACCATGTTTCATGTATGGATTGAAGATATGCTGAAATGCAGAATTTTCTCCTTTTTCTATAATTATTGCTTCTCATTTAAGCCAAAAAGTTTTGTTTTCGTCTCATTCGTCCACAAATTATTTTTTGGCTGGCAGACTCACAAACATTAAGCTTGGCCAAAGCAAGTGAGGCCTTTAGTTGCTTAGACGTTACCCATGGTTCCTTTCTGAACCAACAGGCATTACATGTCTTGCTTTTGGAGTGACCTTTGTTGGTTGACCAGCTGGTTTGTTGTTTTTCTGAGGAGGTTAGCAATGATTTTAAATTTCCTCCATTTGTAGAGAATCTGTCCGTCTTTAGATTTGTGGAGTCCAAACTCTTCAGAGATGGTTTTATAACCTTTTCCAGCCCACAATAGTGGGCAACCATAACTTCTTAGAAATCTCCCTTGTTTGTGTCATGATCCACGTGTGTTTGTAGAAGTGAATCATGACACAAACAAGGGTGATGTTACCCATGGAAGGAAGGAATCATAGAAGGAATCATCATACCATGCTATATATAGCATGGTATGATGATTCCTTCTATGATTAATTATTTCCACACCTTATAAGATTTTTATTTATGAACAGGTGTCAAGCTTTATGAATTCTTAATATATAATATAATTAGAAGTATAGCTTTTTGTACAATTGCTTACTAATGCAAACTCAAAACAATGCTAAACAAACTCAACCCCACTTATCACAGTGATTTATATTTTACTACTGTACACCCACAGCTTATACAGTTTATAACTTAGGTCACAATAGGGTCACAATTGGAGTCATCTTCAAATAATCTACACTTGGAATTGAAATGTACATACATTCAGTCTCTTAAAAACATCTGTAACACAATCCACTACACAAATCGAGACAGAGAACTGATCTTTGTTTCTGTGTCCTGCATATGTAGAAATAATGACAACAGTGTGTTATACCATGTCTGATAAATACATCATAACATGCTATGAATGTATTCATAGATGTTTATACAAATGACCATCATGTTACATTTGTTGTCATGAACGTCACAAGACGAGCGATCGGCTGTACTGTACAAAACATTTCCAAAAAGGTTTTTTTTAAACATTATGAAGTCAGGGAACATTTCCAAAACAAACTGTACAGTCTTACCATGGAAGCAATACAAAATAATAAGGTAATAGAGACGATATTCTTTTTCTAAAAGGCAGCTCGGATCACAGTGTCCATGGAGACTGTTGCTAATGGGTTTTTACTGAATCAGAGGAAGTTCAAGCAATCAGTGCTGTATGTATGCTTGCTTCCAATAAAAGTACTATAACAATAGTGCTGCTACAAGGACAGTAAGACAGGTCAGTATCATGAATATTACATGTTTGTAGAGGGAAAGTGAAGTCTGATGTTAGGGAATAAAGTAGGAAGAGCAAGTACATGAATACATGGGATGGTTTGATTGTTAACAGAATCTGTGCTGCATCTGGAGTCTCAGGAGGCAGTGAAGCACAACACTGTCAATTTCAGTGCCGGGGAAGATCCTTGATGATCCTTGATTTGGTATTCTTTGATTTCCGGAGAGATATACAGTCCAGGATGGGGCATGGTTTCATTGCTGCCTCTTAGCTCCAGGTTCTTGAATCCACCCTCCCAACTCCCAAAACACATCAAAGGTGGACTAGTGAATGAGTATGTGAATGAGTTGAAAGTGTGTGTGTGTGTGTGTGTGTGTGTGTGTGTGTGTGTGTGTGTGTGTGTGTGTGTGTGTGTGTGTGTGTACTTTATGCTCAGTGATCCTGGATCCCCCCCTGACCAGGATAAGGCACTTACCAATGTGAATGAACATACAATTCCAGGCCAACTTCCATATACATCTGTACTATATCTACAAGGGTTTGTTGTCCCAGTGATTGGAAAACTAAACTGAAGAAAACTGATTTATCACACTATTGACTGTCTAGAATATCATAGCTACTGTTAGGAAGAGAAAACAAGAGGAAATACTATTACCATTGGAAACTGTGTTAGGTCAAATCTCAGTGTCATGCATGATACAGTGTACAGTTGGCCCTTGCCTTGCCCAAGGGACAACTGTAGACATTTGGCAGTGCTGGAGCTTGAACCTCCAATCTTCGGATCAGTAACCTAGAACTTTAACGAATGGGAAAGTAGTACATTATTATTTAGAAGACACACATGTGTCTAGCCTCTCTTGGACAAGGCTAAGTGTAAGTGTATTTCTGCTGCCTGCTGGGATGCTAGCGCCTGATCTTAACATACATTTACATTTACTGTATGGCATTTAGCAGACAACCTTATCCAGAGTGACCTTACAGCTGAGCAACTGAGGGTTAAGGGCCTTGCTCAGGGGCCCAGCAGTGGCAGCTTGGTGGACCTGGGTTTTGAACCCATGACCTTCCAATCAGTAGCCCAACACCTTAACCAGTGAGCTACAACATCCCATACATGCACTTCTACTGCTGTTGTGAAAATCACTCCCTGGTCTTGGCTGATCATCCTGACTCTACTTCTACACTTGTAGCTCACTATTTGTTGTGGATGGTCCTACAATGTTGAAAAAAAATATTTCCCCTATATATGTATATGTGTATATGTGTATATATATATATATATATATATATATATATATATATATATATATATATATATATATGTCACACTTAAACGATTGAGTTCGTCAAACAAATTACACAAAGATGAAGCCTGAGTAAATGGAAATATTCATTCATTCATTCATTCATTCATTCATTCATTTTCTACCGCTTATCCGAATTACCTCGGGTTATGGGGAGCCTGTAGGATACACACTGGACAGAGTGCCAACCCATCGCAAGGCACACACACACTCTCATTCACTCACACATTACGGGCAATTTTCCAGAGATGCCAATTAACCTACCATGCATGTCTTTGGACCGGGGAAGGAAACCGGAGTACCCGAAGGAAACGAGGAGAACATGCAAACTCCACGCACACAAGGCGGAGGCGAACCCCCAACCCTGAGGTGTGAGGCAAACGTGCTAACCACTAAGCCACCGTGCCACCCAAATGAAAATATTGATTTCATTTATGAAGAGAAAAAAGCTGTCCTACCTGGTGATATGTGAAAAGAGAAAGACTGACCACACAACTTCAATTCTGAGTTCAATTAAACACAATCCAATCACGACAGCAGCATCTATACATGCTTGATTTTGGTTAGTTAGTCCATTTTAGTAAGACAATGCAATGAAATAAGCTGTAATTCATATCCAGTGCCTGAGTTTGGGACTGTTCTATGTGGAAGCCTGGAAGAAGTAAGAAGTTTTGCAATTACTTGATGAAAAACAAGTCCAATACTATCACATGTGGTGTAGCTGATGAACACATAATCTTTCCCAACAGTCCATCATGTAAATATTATTGATTCTTCCCCCAGTAAAGATGAGTGATCAAACAGCCAACATATATGCTTGGGCATTCTCAGACTCACACATGATTTACTTAGAAACTGACACCCAGATCAAATGTATGCATATATTTTGGCACTTGCTCAAATGTTTTAAGGAAATAACTCAGTTTCAAAACAGATGCATAATGTCTTCTTGTCCTTATATTGAAAAAACCTACAATGCTAAAATAAAGATTTTACTTCAATCTTGACATGTTAAAGCCAAGCATCAGTGTTGAAGCAAGCACAAGGACAGATCTCTAACTGTCAGATAGACTATGCATAAAAAAAGATTGGGAGGATGTGGAATGGAGGCACCATGCTGACCAAATGTTGAAATCACACAGAAAACATTGCAAGAAATAAATCACTTGAAGATGTACAGTTACAGTATAGGAAAATAATCAGTGACAGAGTGGTGCAACATTGTGGAATATCCAGTAAGCAATAAAACGCTTGAGGACATGCTGTTACAGGAAAATAATCAGTGACAGAGAGGTGGATCGTTATGGAACAAGCTTGTTTCTGTTATCGCTTAGGATATACTGTAGTAGTATCTCTTTAGCTCATGCTACGAATAGCTATATCTATACCATCGTCTGATGATAAAATTAATAAAAATGACAACATCCAGCATCCTAAAGGTATGATCTGCTTAATTATTTAGCTTCTTAGGTCTGCTAAGTGTCTGAATAAAGCCTTCCAATGATCGTGCTTCTCTTCTGGAAATGAAGCTGTTAGTAGTGACACTCTTAAAACCTCTTTCTATTATTTTGTGATATCGCTTCAGAATAAAAGACATCGAGCATAATCACCTCTTTGTTCTGTTCCTGCATCTTGACAACTGCAATTAAACTTCTCTTTGGCTGTCAACTAGCCCCACTGAGCGCATTCACTTTCCATCAGTGTGGGTCTGTAATATATCATCATTGTCTCCATCCTTACTCTGTCTGTCTCACATTCCAGTGCTGATAACCGATGCCGTCTTGTCTTTTTGGCCTCAGGCTTGATATCCTTTTCTTCCGTCAGTGTAATATTTCAAAGAGTCAGTCAAAAATGTACATCTGTTTCATCACAAAGCTATGATTTATTTGTTTGTTAATGAACCGATTCGTTTATTCGTCTTCAGTAACCACTTGTCAGGATCCTATATTGGAGCCTGGATCTGGAACCTATCCCAGTAACACTGTGTGTGAGGCAAGAACACACTCTGGATGGGATACCAGTCCATTGCAAGGCACACACATGCACATCACTGCACTACCAGGCTACCACCATATCACCACCTTCCTTGTCTAAAGCCCTATTCGGATGGGATTAGTTTTACGTGGGGACGTGGAGTAATGCAATTTTACCTCAGGACGTCTGTAATATTAATTGGCCAATTCGCACGGGACAAGACATCTCAATAAAACTAGCAGAAGTGGGAGGGGTAACTCGCTTTATGCACCACAGTAACCTCCTTGTCGTCATGTGCATATGACATCGCTTCCTGTTTCAAGCGCCTCCATTCTTGCAAAACGCGCCAAAAACTACTTTTAAACAGGAAATGACAGAATTTTACCGTACATATTTACAGCGGGTCTATTCGGACGGGATCAGTATTACCTGAGGTCATTTTTCCGGACCTTTTTACAGAAGGTAAAAGTCGCCGTAATCTTTACTGACATTGTTCGTATTGATTACCGAGATGGGACATTCGTTCGGGACTAAAATCACAGAGAAGCTCTGGTAATAATTACTTTACCCCCCACGTCCCCACGTCAAACTAATCCCGTCCGAATAGGGCTTATAACCTATGGAAACCCAGAGTCACTGGTAACCAAGGATGCACTGGAAGGATACTAATCCAGTGAAGAAGATCCAGGGGAGAAGCTTACAATAGTTCATCTGTTAGGCTAGACTCTGGAATAGGAATGGGAAATACCAATTAAGCTCTTGATTTAGTCTCTCCATCTCAGGATGGCTGCTGCGGCGAGACATGAACTTCAGCTGGAGACAATAGTCTTACATAAAATCTATTAACGAAAGACCTTTCAAGCACGTATGTGGATCACTTGTGTCTAGGCTGAGATGTTTGGAAACAGGTTTAATTGAAATTGATAGGTACTGAAGTGATTGGCAAATAATGAGATGTTGAATTCTCTGGTGTACTCAAGGTTCTGGTAATCTCCAGTCTTTCCAAACCAGCATACAGTAATGCCAGATTAATTTCACTCAGAAAGAAAGGAAATGAACATAATAGGTTATAAAACCTATAACATTAAAGTAACTTGTAAAAAGTAAGTTTATCTAAGGTTGGAATACCTAGAATGACCAGCGGTAACATGACTAAGAGAAATTCGAGCCTGAAAAAAACAAGACCTTGACAGAACCCGGACTAGACGAGCTCAAGGTTATTGCTAAGACTGAGAGGCAATAAACATGAAGCTACATGTAAATACTGTACATTAAAGGACAAGACCATGCATGATAAAATCAGGAAATATGGGCTAGGGGTGTAAACATAAGTACATGGAGCATGTAATACTTTGCAATGAATCCCTTTTTTTTTCTAAAGCCATTGTGTGATAGATATCTTTAATGTATTTGAGCAGGCTATTTATATCTCCATTGATGAGAAATAACAAATTATGTAAGCCATGAGCAGCAGTGAGTCGATTTTTTTATTTGTCGTTTTCTTGCCAATTACCCAGACGAAAGGAATTGGCAGCGAAAGTATTGTTCTTGTACTGTAATGCTGATGATGGATTGTTCAATTCTGTGCACATTTAAACAATAAGAAACAAGCTGCATGAGGTAAGTGATATAAAATGAAAAAGCTTTTTACTGAGTTAGAAAATAAAATTTAATTAAAAACACCACTCACAAGTAAAAATATTGCATTCAATATTACTTGGTATTAAGAGTCTAAAGGAAGATAAATGCATTTATTCCTTCTTCATTCATGATCAGTCAGCAGTTTAACCTGGTTATAGCCACAACGGATTCTGGGTCTATCGCAGGAACATTTTGGATATTTTCAGCATAAAAATGTATATTTATGGATGTGAACTTTTAAACTATGCTTTGATATGCAGCACAAATGTTAACAGGGTAAACCTGTCAAGGGCATTGTTAATTTACAGGCAAAGAATGAGGAAGTGAAGGTAATAAGTGTAGCCAATGGACACAGGGAAGGCTTGAGGTCAGTGTACAGTATGTATGCTTGTTCCAATCCACCCAACTTCCCCATGCATATCCACTGGTGCCAAACTGAGAGTGTTATGGAAAAGTGTGCTCCTATTGCCTTTAAATGTCAAAGATCTGTAACTGTTGCACATAAACTGAGAACTATTTCCTTTGCATATAGAGATACTGCATTGTAGAAACGTTGGTAGCAATATGACGCCAAAGGTTTTATGTTTTTTTTCTATTCCGTAAATGTTGATTTAGTCATAAATGTCTTTAGAAGCAAAAACCAATGATCAAGTTGTCTAGAATGGGGGGCACGGTGGCTTAGTGGTTAGCATGTTCACCTCACACCTGCAGGGTTGGGGGTTCGATTCCCACCTCCGCCTTGTGTGTGTGGAGTTTGCATGTTCTCCCCATGCCTCGGGGGTTTCCTCCAGGTACTTCGGTTTCCTTCCCCAGGTCCAAAGACATGCATGGTAGGTTGATTGGCATCCCTGTAAAATTGCCCGTAGTGTGTGAGTGTGTGAGTGAATGAGAGTGTGTGTGTGCCCTGTGATGGGTTGGCACTCTGTCCAGGGTGTACCCTGCCTCGATACCCGATGACGACTGAGATAGGCACAGGCTCCCCGTGACCCGAGAAGTTTGGATAAAGCGTTGTGAAAGTTGTCTACAACCCCCCTTCGTTCTCTCTGCTCTAGGAGAGAGTATTGGTAAGGCTATAAGGGTTTAATCCTACCATTGTCCTTGAAGGCACTGGGAACTAAACAACTACATATTTGTATTCTGTATTTTGTCATATGTATTAGAAAACCCTTGCATAGACGTAGAACATTAGTGTACATTAGTGTAACTACCATGAATGCACAACACAGCAGGTTTAAAACCATGCAAAAAGTCCTTGTAAGGGTGTGAAATGGAGTTCCTATTCAAGCCCAAACTAACTCTGCCTCTACTCATGACCTCTCAGTAGAAATTTAAAAAACTCCGAGATCTACAAGTTGTACATTACATTTCTGTCTAAATCAATTATTTATAAGCTTTCTATTTAGAGAACACTGTACTCTAGAGGGATTTGCTGTTGTGAGAAACCACAAAGATGCTTTTTTCTATTATTAAGTTGTTTATGCAAGAATCAGAATTTACAATGAAGCTACGGACTGTTTGTTCTGTCATTTTCCCCCAGCAAAGCTGTAAGTCCTGCTTATTCTGTGTAAAGTGCGTATATTTGGCTTATAGTAATGCTGCACTAAGAGCATCAGTGTCTACTGGGACTTCATTAGGCCTCTCTCTCTCTCTCTCTCTCTCTCTCTCTCTCTCTCTCTCTCTCTCTGAATCATTCTATTGTTTCTATTTGTTTCTACTGTTGCCTTTCACAGCAGATTATTCCATTTCCTTGAATTTCTCTTATGCTTACAATATGTTTCATACTCTTTTTATCATTTGGGAGTGTATTCTGTACCAGGATGTTCTGACCTGATATGTCATGCCATAAAATAAGTGGATAAAATGTCTAAAAGGAGATATATAAGTGGTACACGATGTCATAGTATAACTCTTATTCGTACAATGAGCTAAGCTTTTATGAAAATGAGAAATATAGGATATCGGTAAGGCTTTTACACATATAATTATTCAGAAAGGGAGACAAGTTGAATGAGAAGGCCACGACAGACCTCATTCATGTACTTTAAAGATCTCCAGACTCATCCACACTTTGCGCCTGTCAGTTTTTTTGTTTGTTTAAAAGACATCACCTCACATAAAATCTCTTGTTTCCGTGTTCTCATCCTGTCTCATACCGACTGTCTTGACCGAACAGTATATTTTAGGTAGTCAATCAATTAAAGCATATTATTTTCCTGTTAAATTTATTAATAAACAGAGAGACCAATTTGATTTGTATTTTGTTATTTTGTATTTACGTGTTTTTTTTTTTTGTATTTACCCCCAAGGTTGGGGGTTCGATTCCCGCCTCCGCCTTGTGTGTGTGGAGTTTGCATGTTCTCCCCGTGCCTCGGGGGTTTCCTCCGGGTACTCCGGTTTCCTCCCCCGGTCCAAAGACATGCATGGTAGGTTGATTGGCATCTCTGGAAAATTGTCCATAGTGTGTGTGTGTGTGAGTGAATGAGAGTGTGTGTGTGCCCTGTGATGGTTTGGCACTCCGTCCAGGGTGTATCCTGCCTCGATGCCCGGTGACGCCTGAGATAGGCACAGGCTCCCCGTGACCCGAGAATAGTTTAGATAAAGCGGTAGAAAATGAATGAATGAATGAATTAATAATTCAATGAAATATGTAGACAGCCTTTTGAAAATTCCAAATCAAAGGCAGATTAATTTACGCTTCAATAAAATATGCTGCAAACTTAAAGACTAACCAAAATGAACTGTAAGTCCCTGAAACAGCTTAAGAAATACGTTCACAAAGTAACACAGAGAGCCCGGGTTATTTCAAGGAATAGCGTGACTGCAAATAGGTGTGTAATTAGTAATCAGGGGATTGTGAACAGTAATCTGGACTTGTCATGTGATGAGGTTGTGGGCTGAAGATCATGGGAGTTGTAGTCTGGAACTTTAGCTACATGCCGTCACAGTTACAAAATCGAATGCACGAGCAGTCAAAGTGTGGAGACTGTTGAAGAAAATGCTGGAAAAGTTCGGTGATGATGTTACAGGTACCACAGGAAATACAAAAGCTACAGGAGAGAAATGAGGAAACGGCGAGATGGAGCTCTGGAGGTATTCACTGTCATTTATTAAACATTTTCATCTATTTTGAATCACTGAATGCCTTTTCATAAAAAAAAAAAAATCTTCCCATTTCGAGGATTACCAGGATTTATGGATAATTACTGTAATTAGTATTTAAAATTGTTCTTATTGTAGTGTTTGTTGATGATAAACTGTACTGTATCATTACATAGAGTGCAAACCTGTTGTTGCATAAATACACATCAGAGCAGATTCAGAGCACATAGTCAGGATTTATTATAATACTTCATGGTGTGCGAGCATCTTTAATCAAATTAAGCATCTTTTTATGTGCTGTAAGCAAAAGTAAATGGTCTAAGAGAGCTCATAAAATGAAGAAAAAAAATATATTAAAAAGATTTTTGATAATGTATTAATTCAACAAATCAAAATAGAAAAGTAAAATCCTACAGTACATCCCACTCACTTACTGTGGTTTCATGGCCACTATTATCTCCAGGAGCTCATGCTTTTTTTGGGGCCAAGCTTTGCACACCATGACCTGCTGGTGCACACGAATCGCTGGAAGCCGTGTTTTTAAATTAAAGAAAATATTTTGTGATTAATGTAATATTTAAAAGTAAAACTATTTATGCCAGGCAGTCCCGGTATTTTATTTTTCTAGCAGGTGTGTAACATACTCTGAGTAAATATTCACAATACTATTAGAATCAAGACATCAACCATGTAAATATAAATGTGTATGTGTAAATATATACTATAATTAGCCTGTGAAGAATCATTCCTTCTTCTAAAGCCTTGTTCCAACCTTAGAACCAGTCCAACCCTATGACACGTTGGCTTTTTTCTTTTCATTATTAATAATTAACAAGGTGGTT
Source organism: Tachysurus fulvidraco (assembly GCF_022655615.1). NCBI lineage: Eukaryota > Metazoa > Chordata > Actinopteri > Siluriformes > Bagridae > Tachysurus > Tachysurus fulvidraco. The sequence goes on along the minus strand of NC_062521.1, from coordinate 27,829,054 downwards.
TTGATGGAGCTAATTCCAGAAACTTGATTAACAGATGGATAATTAATTGCGGTGATTTAATTAGTAACAGGTTACAGTGTTCTGTTGAAAAAGGAGGAAATGAGCAAGTGCTGAGTCGAATTAAAAAAAAAAAACGAAACAATAAAGCTCTGCCCTTGAGCGGTGCACATCATGGCACAAAGCTTTCTTTAGCACAAGATTTTGCCAGTGCAATTCATCAGGTAGTCAATTACTCCCTACAGGACCTTTATTTTTACTCAGACTTCTGTACAATCCAGACTTTTTTACTGAACCAGTCCAACACCGGTGTAGGAGGAGATGGATAGGTACTGTAGCTAAGAGATGAGCCTTGGATTACACAGGCTACATTTCTATTATTAAACAGATTTCACCTGAAGTTTTCTTCATTTAGGATAGGACAGCTCATAAAAAGAGATCAACCCTTGATTGTTAATTCTCAATGCGTTCTCATGGCGCCCCCCGAGGCAGACGTGTTTGCTCGCTCAGCGCTAAAATGTCGGATTTTACTTCTTTTTTGTGTGTTTCTTGTTTTTTCTGCAGTGCATGAATGTCATGCACTGCTTACATACAATCGACAGGAATTACTGGACATTGCCAACACACGACACATTGACTTCACTAGTTTTATTCCGCTGGAGCTACAACACATTGTTCGCTCCCAGAGTCACCACCGAAACCACCACCAAAACCATCCCCGGGGTCACGATGCACCGGGCTCGAGTGAGTTAGCTGACAACAGGAGAGCGCTACAGAGGCTGCGACGCAAGCGAGGCAAGAGGGGAGGGCTCCATGCTAGGCTAAAAGCTTGCACTAGCCGACCACCGCTAACTAGCCTCCTGCTAGCGAATGTGCGGTCCCTGGAAAACAAACTGGACGAGCTACGAGCCAGGATTACAACTCAAAGGGAAATCAGAGAGTGCTGCACCTTGTTTTTCACTGAGACTGAGGACGCCATTCAGCTATAGACTCACTCTGTTTACCGAGGCGACCGAACGGCCGCGTCCGGTAAGGCTAAAGGGGGAGGTGTGTGTGTGTTTGTCAACAACTCGTGGTGTGGAGATATACAGAAGGTTGATAAACACTGTTCGCCAGATGTGGAGTTTCTACTGCTGAAATGCCGTCCTTATTAGATACCGAGGGAATTTACTGCTGTGTTTTTGGCTGCTGTTCACATCTCCCCGCGAGCTAATTCCACGGCAGCACTCAGCAAACTCCATGATGTCATCAGCGCGTTAGAAACAGCTCATCCTGACGCTGCTTTTATTGTTGCTGGTGACTTCAACCAGTGTAGTTTACAGACTGTTTTCCCCAAATACCACCAGCATGTGGACATTTCCACCCATGATAAGAACACTTTGGACAATGTTTACAGCAACATACGTGGTGTATACAGGGCTGCACCACGCCCCCACTTCGGCCACTCAGATCACATCTCTTTGTTCCTGTACCCTGCTTACAGACGAAGACTGAAACAAGCACATACTGTTACCAAACAGGTTAAACTCTGGACCCCAGAGACTGAGAGCACCCTGAAGGACTGTTTTGCTTTGACAGACTGGGATGTGTTTAAAGCTGCAGCCACGCTGGAGGACTCTTCTGTCAGCGTACAGGACTGTTGAGTATGTGACTGGGTACATCAGCACTTGTGTCGATAACATCGTGCCCACCATACAAATCAGGAAGTTTCCAAACCAGAAGCCCTGGGTAAACACTCAGGTACGTCACATGCTGTGTGCTCGCTCTCTTGCATTTAGATCAGGCAACGTGACCGAGTACAAAGCTGCGAAGTATGGACTGAGAAAAGCCATCACAGCGGCCAAGAGGCAGTACAGAGAGAAGCTGGACAGCTTCTATTCTACTGCTGACTCAGGGCGGATGTGGCAAGGTCTGCAGCAAATCACAGACTACAGGACCACCACGAACAATATCACCTCAACAGACAGCCTGCCGGATGACCTCAACACATTCTACACCCGCTTTGAGGCCCCCAGCTACACTGCAGAGAGAGTGCTCATACACACCTGGACCACCCAGCCTCCCTCCCCTCCACTAACTGTCTCAACAACCCAGGTACAAAAAACTCTGAGGAAGATCAACCCCCGCAAAGCAGCAGGACCAGACAACATTCCTGGGCGGGCACTCAGAGCATGTGCCAACAAGCTGACTGATGTTCTCACCTCCATCTTCAACCTCTCCTTCAGTCAGTGCACCATTCCTTGGTGTTTTAAGTCCACGACCATCGTCCCCCTGCCTAAGAAGAGCACACCCACCTGCCTGAATGACTAGAGGCCAGTGGCACTCACTCCAATCATCATGAAGTGTTTCGAAAGAGTGGTGCTGGCCCACATTCAGAGCAGCATACCAGACACTATTGACCCCCTGCAGTATGCCTACCGGCCCAACAGGTCCACCTCGGACACCATTGCTGCTGCCATCCACTATTCCCTTTCTCATCTGGAAAATAAGGACTCATACCTAAGGACATTCTTCATCGACTACAGCTCCGCCTTCAACACGGTTATCCCCCACAAACTCACCCACAAACTGTCCACACTTGGTCTGCACCCCACCCTCTGTGACTGGCTCCTAGATTTCCTGACTGGCAGGCCTCAGTCTGTCAGGATTGGTAATAGGACTTCAGCCAGTATCATCACAAACAGTGGAACTCCACAGGGTTGTGTACTCAGCCCCATCCTCTACACCCTGTTCACTTACGACTGTGTCGCCTCCCACAAGGACAACATCATCCTGAAGTTTGCAGACGACACTGCAGTGATAGGACGCATCACTGGCGGTGACGAGGCAGCCTACAGGAGGGAGGTGGCCAGTCTGGTGTCATGGTGCGGAGACAACAACCTCACCCTCAACACGGACAAGACGAAGGAAATGATAGTGGACATGAGAAAGGAGAAAAGAATGCATCAGCATCAGAGGGTGAGCAATTTTAAATACCTGGGTGTCCACATCAGTGAGGACCTCACTTGGACACCTCACGTCACGCAGCTGGTCAAGAAGGCCCGACAGCGGCTGTGTTTTCTGAGGAGGCTGAGGAAGTTTGGCATGTCGCCTGAGATCATCAGAAACTTCTACAGCTGCGTCATCGAGAGTGTCCTGACCAACTGCATCACTGTGTGGTACGGCAGCACTACTGTCATGGACCGCAAACGTCTGCAGAGAGTGGTGAAGACTGCGCAGAAGATCATCAGGACTCCACTGCCCTCTCTGCAGAGCATCTACCACCACAGAGTCCACAGGAGAGCTGCTTCCATCCTCAAAGTCCCCTCCCACTCCCAGCACGGATTGTTCACACTTCTACTGTACCCTCAGGACGGAGGTTCAGAAGTGTGAAATGTAGGACCTCAAGACTGAAGAACTCTTTCTTCCCCTCTGCCATCAGACTCCTAAACAGCTGACAGGAGTTTGCAATAATGGACATAACTGCTTAACTGTTTACATGGACATAACTGTTTACATTGAACTACATTTTTTGCACATTCATTTTCTCAGAACTGCACTACCTCACCAAGAACCGCACTGCACTTCTTATTGCCTCTATGAAGAACTGTACCTCACCTTTATTTCTTTTATTGCTCTTTTTTATTATATTTTATTCATTTTTTATTCACACATTTTATTTTTCCTTTTTACTTTACTCTATGACATTTAGTGTGGACAGCAAAGTAAGAATTTCATTGTGCAGGGAAACATACTTTCTGTCTGTGCGTATGACAATAAACACTTTGAATTGAATTAAATTGCTTTTCATCCGGCTTTTTTGCTAGAAGAATTTTCCGGTGTCCTGCGATGCAGAGATTCTTAAATCATGTCAGATAAAGGCCTACTTTAGAGTGTGGGTTTATATGAATGATATATGAGTCTTAGGAAGAATAAGTAGAATTAGTAGTAGAATATTAGAGCTGATGGTTAGGTCTTTAAAATCTGAGGACCAGTCGAGAAAAGTATGAATACTTACTAGGTTCCATTTGAAGTTTCCATTAAAAAAAAAAAAAAAATTAATCTAAAAGCCACAGCACTTCAAGTCAATTAAATTAACTTCAGCATCGCTATATGCAGTCCATTTGAATTTAATTGGCCCCTTTTGCCATTTTGTTCACACTGTGACATTAATTTATTTATTCACACACCACCCGGTATTTTTGGCTGCTCTCTTTCCTTTCGATTCATTATTCAATGAAAAGGTTACATTGATATTTTGGAGAGCTATTTCCCTGTGTGGTTGGATAATCTTGATAAATCAAATTATTCTTTGACAGCACTGAGGCATGTATTGGATTTTCGTTGTGAGATTGCGTTTGCATTGCACAGCAGATGCTGGGATTAAGAGTAATGACCGGGTCAATCGAATAACATCAGCGTTCTGTTTTTCTGTGTCATGTCACAGGGCTGAAGGCTAATGCAAATGCAGAGTTTTCTTTTATTTACAGTGCTGAACAGACTACGACTACTACTAAAACTACAACAATACAGAAATACTCAAATTTTAGAGCAAAACCAGGCCCCAAAAAAGCCAAAAGCTAAACAAATACATGATGAAAAACAGGAACATATATAAAGTGACTAATCACTAAACACAGAACAGGTGAGAACAATGAACAAAGAAAAAAGAAACATAAAACTGAAGAAGACTTATAGTACAGACCAAAAGGATTTTAGGACATACCTTCCAAAAATTTGGACACACCACCTTTTTAACAGGACAATGTCCCCAAACACACCTCCAGGCTGTGTAAGGGCTATTTGACCATGAAGGAGAGTGCTGGGGTGCTGCGCCAGATGACCTGGCCTCCACAGTCACCGGACCTGAACCCAATCGAGATGGTTTGTAGTGAGCTGGACCACAGAGTGAAGGCAAAAGGGCCAACAAGTGCTAAGCATCTCTGGGAACTCCTTCAAGACTGTTGGAAGACCATTTCAGGTGACGACCTCTTGAAGCTCATCAAGAGAATGCCAAGAGTGTGCAAAGCAGTAATCAAAGCAAAAGCTGGCTACTTTGAACTACCTAGAATATGACATATTTTCAGTTGTTTCACACTTTTTTGTTACGTACGTATATAATTCCACATGTGTTAATTCATAGTTTTGATGCCTTCAGTGTGAATCTACAATTTTCATAGTCATGGAAATAAAGAAAACTCTTTGAATGAGAAGGTGTGTCCAAACTTTTGGTCTGTACTGTATCTCAACTCAGACATGAAGTGTTGGTCTAGTGGTCTAGTGGGGAAGTGCGTTGAATATCCTTGACATTCTGCTGCTTGTGAAAAAAATACTGCATTTCTTTATAACTCTCCAAAGCCTTAGTTTCCAGTTTGCTTAGCCTGTTGCAAAATGTCTTGGTTTTGTGTCTGATATTGGTTTCCTTGTCATTTTTAGATCAATTCTCTCCCCAATAATCTGGATGACGCATTAAAATAAATGTAACTGCTTAAATATCTGAATTTAGCAGACAGAGAAATCCCTTCAACTCACTTTCAGTTTTTATACCACATTAAGCAAAAGAAATCTGATATAAGATGAGGCTGACTACTGGAAGTGCAGGAGCTTCAACAATTTGTAGTTAAATGTGTGTCCTGGCAGGTCAGTCTACAGCTTTTATAGGAACTACAACCCTGACCAACTAATAGTGGTAAGGGATCGTTCTAGGAGCTCAAAACATTCTTAGTAAAATGACTGGTCAAAATGATCCATAATGACACAACCTACAATGATTCACCAATAACTGGCCAGGTTATATAATGCATGAGTTAATACAATGTAAGTCGCTTTATAGCCTATAGTAAGTATTCCTAAACGTAATCAATCTAGTCGACTCAGTGCAGTTTGACATGTCATGAGTCGACTCTCATGGAAATCTTTTGGGCTGAGATCAGGAGGTCTACATGTCAACCAGGACAATCTACAAAAAAGAGCCCTGCCTCATATAACAAGTCATCATGACCCCACCATTATCAACACTCTCAAAGAAAACTGAACTACTTCTTTGTTTAATCCTACAAATAAATGCCCATAACTGAGCTTATCATAAAGTACAATTATACTACTTGAAACTTTATGGGATCTATAGCATCATCCAATACCATCCTATACAGCCCACTTTTAGGCACCTATAAGGTGATCCATCCCACTCAATTTACCCCCACAGCCTCTACAGGGGATATTCACTTAATTAGCTTAGTTTAGTGACAGCCAGTTATATTTATTCATTATTCTAATTCAAGTTTTACAGCACAGGGAGTGAGAAACAACTCCTAATAACATGAGTGCCGGAACAGTTCTAGGTGGCTGAATCACATCAGGTCTTGATGCTAAAAGACGGCAATGATGTCTGCATTCTAAAGGCAGATATTAGCATCTGGACAAGTTACAAATGGTCAGCCAGCATCGTAATGATGGAGGGTAGAGGAGCAGTTCATCACAATTGGGACTGTGACCCAGGATAGGCTTAGACTGGTGCTTTACTAGGCTTTACTAAGCTGCAAGTCACCAAAACTCAAGAGAATGTTGTGGAGTGGTACAGAGAAGGATCTGGATAGTGAAGTAGGAAATGCATGCCAAATTTGTAGCTATAAGGCAACAGAGAAGCTGAACATGATGAGAAAAGGTTCAGAAGAGGTCACTGACCTGAACTTTGCTCTGGCTGCAGAGTGAGATATCAGCCAGCCTGAAATCTATCCTCTCTTCCTGCCAAACAATCCTGATAGATGGAAAGTTTTCCTTGGTGGCATGACAAGGTTCTGGCTGATGGGTTGGGTCATGCAAGGAGCAAGAATATACAAAACAATCAAATAAACTGACCATTTACTCAAACAGGTACACAGCAGAAAGCAAATTAAATTCATAGAGGAAGCTGTGGTCACAAGCTTCCAAACCAACTGTTTAAAAGTCACAAAGCAAATGATTTTAATCAAGTTAATGGTGCATTTTAAAGAGTGACAAAGCTCAGAAAATACCGGCCTCTATATTTCAAGAAACAGAAGAGGTTTTGGAATGCCTGGACACTTCAGTTAGGCTTGGCTGCAGGATTTTTCAAAGCAATCATTCTAGAGAGGCTTGGAAGTCCTAAAATGTAGAAACTGCTTGGTTCCTGTGGCTGTGGTTAAACTTAAACAGTGGCAAACTTAAACTTACAGCATATAGGCAGGAGAAATCTGTCTCATTGGAGGGACACAGTTCAATGATGCTGGTTCTGCTGTAGAAGAAATAGAAGAGAGAAACAGAAAAATAGAAGAGACTGTTGTGCACACCAGATAACAGACATCACAGTTGGTAAACAAAACAGTTTTATCTCAAGAGACTTACCATTAGTTGAAAGTTAAATACCTTGATCAAAATAAGTGATGACTCAATGGGGCCAACTTGGAAGTGCCGGGACTTGAACTCACAATCTTTCTGACATGTGATGTAAAGCCTTAAGCACTAAGCTACCACTTCGGCTCAAGAGCTAATCCCCTTACATGGTAAACAATAAACTAAAATAATTCTCTCTAAACAATATTACTAGAGGAGCGGTAACTAAAATGTAAGGAAGTTTAACCTTGATTTCTTCAACCACTGCCTAAGCGGTAGAGCCTGGCAGATCATGGCTGTGCATGTTGAAGTAGTTAATGCTGACATACTTGTCCCTTAGTGACAGATGTCTTCGGATTGTGAGGGAAACACTTCCACAATCCCACTAAGAAATGATTGCACGGGTTAGTGTTGAAAACACTAGATTAACTATCAGGGTTGGTCTTACCTTGAATGCAGGTGTCCTTCGAAGTCCCTCAGTCTTCTAACAAAGGATCCTCTTCAAGTTCTTCTACCTAATCTATTCTTTGAATCTTTAAATGAAGGAGTCAGACTTAGACCTCCTTGTCTGTTCAGGGTCCTCACAATGGGAGGCCTTGTTTTTATTAAAAGTAAAACAGATAAATGTGTGTAATATGCAGGGCTGTCAAGCGTCACGCATTGAGAGTGACAGTCATGATTGGTTGGAGATGTCGTTCTTGCCTGTCTTCAAAACTTGAGAGCCCTGAATATATGTAAAGTAAAATAAAAGAAAATTACAAATAAAATCTCCAGAACTCTTCAAATAATCAAACAGTATTAGAATAAGTAAAAGCAATTAAAATGCAAAGATTATAACAAACCAAGAAACACTCTCCAAGTGTAAGCTTGCATTTGTTCTATGACGAACCCACTATTAGCAATAACTGAGTATAACACACTAAGCTTGCCTCTAGGTGAATGCACACACAATGTAATTCAAGACAAGCTTTTATACATTTTTAAGCCTTTCACCAATACATCATTATTATTGACTTCTGAACCAACATTCCTTTCCATTCCTCTCTCGAAGTCAGTAACCTTGTGGTCAGCGACTGGTTATATTCCTTATAATGTATACTTCATTTCAAAAAGCACAGTCACTACTGTCAGTGGTATCCTCTGAGGGTTGACTTTTTTTTTCATTCATATGGCATACTCAGCACATCTTATCATTTAACACACAAGCAATTTTATTCCGTACATATTTTTAATTAAAAGCAAAAAGAAAAATTAAGTAAAGAAAACTTAATCACTTTAATATTCTTGATCTTGATCCATTCTTCATTTTTGTCTTGGTACAGACTCTGATTCTTTTTCATCCATTGATTTGTTCAAGCTTCATATCCTTTTTTTTTATTCAACATTTGTTTTATTTCCTCTGCTGAAGATTCTATTCTCTTCTTTTTTGCTTCTCTTTGTCTCCTAGCTCTATGTTTTCTGGTATTTGTAGCTCGAATCTCACTTTTCTTTTGTATGGGAATATGAGAGCAGGGTTTTAAAGTTGGATAGCATTGGTAATGTTGCTCCATTGAGCATTCATTTTCTTCATCATCCATTCTACCTACCATTCTTACAACAATGTCTTCCTTTATTTATACCTTTTGCCCGTTAATTGTATATTAGTATTTGTGTGTTTACATTTTTATACAATGTCACTGTATAAGACAAGCTCTAAAAATGTATCTATCTTGTGAATCCACTGGACTATTAGCCATCTGTGGGGTTATTCTTTCCTGGATCTGGCACGTTTAAGCCCACAAGGACAGCCTAAAGATGTCTAAAGAGAAATTACTATATTTGCTACCATGTAAAAACCACAAAGATGACCATGTACTGCAGTTTATATGAACATTTTTAATATGATGTCTTAGATGTCATCATCCTCACTCGGATGACAATGGGATCCCTTTTGAGTCTGGTTCCTCTCTGAGAGCTTTTCATTTCCGTCACTGCCTCTGGTTGCTCATCAGAGATAAATGTACGAATTAAGAGTAATCTTTCCAGTTCCCATTGGCTATATCCTATCTTGTCCTAAAACCTAGTATAATCATCATCATCATCATCATCCTGCTCTCAAACAAGTTCTCACACTGTGCTAAAACTTCTGCCTCACTTGTCTTCCATCTATAGCTGTTGCTGCACATAAACTAATACATTTAAATCCCACTGACAGTTTCCAAATGGAACACCCTTTGAGTTCAAATTGCCTGTAGGCACCAGTAATCCCACTAGCATTTTCTTTCTGTTCAGACAAAAATCCCCAGTGATGACACCTCAAATGGTAGGGATGTGTAATGGAGTCAGAGAGCAGCAAACTCCATTAAACACAGAAAGTGTCAATTTTCACTTTTCCCCTGAACAAAATGTCAGTAATCTTCTGTCTAAAACCTGTATTACACAGTGATCAAGTAAAAGCAAAAGTTAGAAGCACTCTGAGCAGAGGAGGCGAGGATAGGATTACAGTACACTCACACACAAACACACCTGAATTCAGGCCAACACTGAAGAGATTTCAAAGCAGTGACGGATAGCCTCATAAATAGAAAAAGAAGTGTCTGGATCCGGGAAAGTTATTTTTAATGCCGTACCTAGGGATCTGAAATAAAAAAATTCCCCCCAAAATTGTATGTGCAATATTGTATGATACGGTGAAAAGAATTCGAGTGCCTTCGGTTTGTCAAGGTTTTTATCTTACTGTGAAAAATCAGTTTAATATTTATGATTGGTTAATTAGTGTTTCTCCTTTTTTTTTTTAGATACTTAGTGTACGATCAGTTTATTCGTGTACAGTACAAACCAAAAGTTTGGACACACCTTCTCATTCAAAGAGTTTTCTTTATTTTCATGACTATGAAAATTGTAGATTCACACTGAAGGCATCAAAACTAACACATGTGGAATTATATACGTACGTAACAAAAAAGTGTGAAACGACTGAAAATATGTCATATTCTAGGTTCTTCAAAGTTTTGCTCTGATTACTGCTTTGCACACTCTTGGCATTCTCTTGATGAGCTTCAAGAGGTCGTCACCTGAAATGGTCTTCCAACAGTCTTGAAGGAGTTCCCAGAGATGCTTAGCACTTGTTGGCCCTTTTGCCTTCACTCTGCGGTCCAGCTCACCCCAAACCATCTCGATTGGGTTCAGGTCCGGTGACTGTGGAGGCCAGGTCATCTGGTGCAGCACCCCATCACTCTCCTTCATGGTCAAATAGCCCTTACACAGCCTGGAGGTGTGTTTGGGGTCATGGTCCTGTTGAAAAGGTGGTGTGTCCAAACTTTTGGAAGGTGTGTCAAAACTTTTGGTCTGTACTGTATGTTCTGAAGATATTCACTAACACTGTAGGTTCTCAGCCACTGGTTTTAATGTTGTTTTTTTGTGTAAAATGTGTATTATGCTTATTAAAATAAAGAAAGATAGATAGATAGATATGTAGATAGATAGATAGATAGATAGATAGATAGATAGATAGATAGATAGATAGATAGATAGATAGATAGATAGATAGATAGATAGATAGATAGATAGATAGATAGATAGATAGATAGATAGATAGATAGATAGAACTTTATTGTCAATGCATAGTACAGGTACACAGCAACGAAATGCAGTTTGTCATCTAGCAGAAGTGCAAACTGTAGCATTTGTGCAAATAGACAGTTGCAGATAAATATGTAGCATATGTACAGCATATAATATAAATAGGTATATATGTAAACATGTATAGTAAATAAATATGAAGGCTATAGCAGTGCAGAGATGTGTGGACAGTGTTGAAAAGTACAAGTAAAAGGTTCTAAGGCTATGGCATTGAAGGAACAGTAAAGGTAGAAGGTACTGTACTAAGGTTATGGCATTAAAAAATGTGCGAGCTGAATAAACAAGTATGCATTTGCATTTTGCATTTACAGCATTTGGCAGACGCCCTTATATACAGAGCGACATACATTATCTCATTTTTATACAACTAAGCAAATGAGGGTTAAGGGCCTTGCTCAGGTTCCCAGCTTGGTGGGCCTGGGATCACTAGGTTAAGTCCAATAAATATATTATATATGCTGAATATAAAAAATATAAAAATACACACACACACACACACACACACACACACACACACACACACACACACACACACACACACACACATATATATATATATATATATATATATATATATATATATATATATATATATATATATATATATATATATATGAAATATTAGGCAGAATCTTTATTATATAAAGATTATAAAACTATATATAAAACTCGATAAACTGAGCACAGGATTGAACTGCGAACCCTGGAACGATACCCAACATATTACTAGTACTTATTAATGGGGCCGTTTTGTGCATATAATCAAAGATCTTGATCCGAGACGTGATGCATGTTTGAAGCACTTCTGCTGACCTCGGCTTTACACAGAAACCCATTGATGGAGGCCTGCATTTGTTGGCTTTCACATATAATATTGTCAAATGTGTAAATATAACAAACCCATGTACTATTGTTGTCTCTTGGATACATTACATTTAAAGGGTTGTTCATGTTTTTTATATTGATTTATTAAAAACAAGGGCTTAAAAGAGGTACACTCATTCTTTCTACCTAATTGACACTGTCGTATTTATTAAAGTGGTGGTAGATGACATGATAGATTTGGCAGAAATGATTTGGTACAGCCAGAGTGGACAGCATGGGCCAAGAATTCAAATGAGAAAACATGAACTGATGATTTTACACAACACACTAAATTGTGAAGCATAATTAACTAGATGTAGTGAAGTCATTTGAAAGCATCGGTCTTTAAAAATATGACAATTTCTATCTCATCCTTTTCTAAATGAATAAAACAACAAAATAGTTGGACGTAATTTTCTACTTTGGAGCAGCGATAGGATTGTACTGACGTGACTAAGAATTCTTAACACCACAGATATGTGCTTTCGCCTTTCCATTAGACCGATCGAAAATGCAAAGTGGATGACATGCGTGCCAGAAATAACTTTAGGAAAAGCGTTCTTCATGTATCTCAAGGTGGTCAGTCGTCCTTGTTTGCATTACAGCTGTAATTAATGGTTTTTGTAGAAGGCTGTTTATTTTCCACACGTGCAGCTCGGGTTCCTCAGTTCCATCTCACTCCTGTGCCTCCTCATTAGCAGTCAAATGCATGCCAGTGGTGTTTAATTGCTTAAATATGTTGGTGTGTAATTATTGCAATCATCTCGATTAAAGCCTTCTGCTTCTCAGAGAGAGAGATAGAGAGAAAGAGGTGATGACACACTGATGATTTTACAGCTGTCAAAACATGTTTCATTTGCCAAATCTCCAATTTCACACTCTCTCATTCACGAGTGATAAATTAAACAGGGTCACAAGGTTAACCGGATTGGCCAATGTACAACAAAATGCCTATCTTTTTTACTGTATTTAATATTAACGTTTTATTTTGCATCGGCACTTACAGTACACGGTTACCATTAGCTGATTTCAGTAGAAACAAGCCTGTCTGCTGTAGAACCGAGTAGCTAGCTAATTTAGTATTCATATGAAAACAATAGCTGCTCTAATACAAGTCTTTACTAGTCATAATCATTAGCCTTAATTACCCCTTATCATCCAAAGCTCGATATGAAGGCGAACACGGTGGTATGCTGATCATACATTTGAGCTCTAATTACATGTTGACAATTAAAAAGCTAGCCAGCAAGCAAGCGGCTGCTTGACTGTTAGAAAAATCGAATGACTTGAAACGAAGCAAAGTGTTGGAATTACATCAGAATTTCTTCCAAATCCGCTGATGAGATCAGATGTATCCAGATAATCCCCTCGAAACACCGCTTTCTCCTCGAAACAAACAGGAAGTAAATCGGACGTAAAACAGCCAGAGCCGATACTCCGCTTCACTGCATGTCCTTCAAAAACCCCTTCACCCTTCCATCTCAGATCAGAAAACAACAACAGGGGCAGAGTTTGCTGGATGAAGGAGGAAAAGAAGGAAATAACATGGCACAGAAAGATCTGGAGATATATAGATAATGACAGGCATATAACGATCATACAGTATAGGAGAGGAAGGGTAGATGTTGAGCTAGGATGAAACTGTCAGATTGTAGAAAGGTTTTTTTTTAGAAAAACAAAAAAAGGCAGAGCAGAACTCTCTCTCTCTCTCTCTCTCTCTCTCTCTCTCTCTCTCTCTCTCTTTGTCTCTCTCTCTTTCTCTGTCTCTTTCTCTTAGTAGGAGAAACTCCACCTGGTTTTTGACCCTGATGACCCAGACTGCATGAGAATCTGTACTCAGCCAGAGATAACGAGCTCAACATCTGCACCATCCCCTGTGTGTCAGTGTGTGTGAACAAATCAGTTTCCTGCAGCAGCCCTTAGAAAGTTCACACCGAGTTGCCTGCAGGCTAGTTAGGGCTCGGCCTCGCACTTCAGGATTCGGTCCTGCACTGTTTATATAGTAAGCGGATAAGGACCACAGAGAAATTTTTATTCTCAGCCTGTTCTTCTGTGTATTTTAGCTGAGTCAGTGACCTGAATAAGAATAAGAGATTATGACAAACTAAACCAGTAGAACAGCCAAAAAAACAGGTCTGATCTTTAATTCGAATTAGTCACAACAGCTTTACAATGACAATGAAAAATTTCTTTACATTTCTTCAAAACACTGTCGTTTTTTTTTTCTATCCATCGCTTTTGAAGTTAACAAGACTGAACAAGAATAATGTTGCGAAACTTTTAAACTTTAAAAGCTGAAAGAAAAGAAAAAAAAAGAAGAAGCGTTTTCTTTTCTTAATACCGATGAGTAAAAGGCACTTTTTTTTAATCTCAAGGCCATCTTTCAGCATGCTGGTTTCCTGATTTATTTTATCTCAGTCTAAATCAACTGAAAATCTCTTGCACAAGAATCATTTCATTAGCCCACACACACGAATTAGTTCTGTTTGGAAGGAGACGTTCTCAAATTAGACCGATTTCATGTCTCATATTTAGTCATTCAGACTAGATGACTGTCTCCGATGTACGAGTGTCTCGCTCGTTTTGGAAACAGCTTGAAGTCAGATATATTTTCAGTGAGAATCTTTAATTTAAAAAAAGTAACAGAGCAGGAACAGTAACCTTAAGCACTGCACTTATCTTTTAAAGTAACATTTCTAACCATTATAATAAGGTCTGTTTTCTTCCAACAGAACATTCAAGCTGGTTCCCAGAATCTTTTTCCCAGAAGCTCTGTTTTTGTTGCTTTTGTCATGTTTCACTCCACAGTGATGGTTAATATGAAGCTCATATAAAAGTAAACACTCAGGAAGAATCATAAGTATTTCTGTTTTTAACTAGCCTACTATGGCTGATATTTTTCATTAAAAAAAAATGTCCAACCACGAAAAAAAAACAAAAAACAAATCCAGTAAACTTTTTTCAAATGTTTCTATCTTTAAAGAAAATGTTGATATCAAACCCATTTCTGCTCTCTGAGATGCTGCAAATGTTGTTAAGTAGCCAATATGGGAAGTGGTAGCTCAGTGGTAAAGGTGTTGGACGACCGATTGGAATGTGGTGAGTTTGAATCCCCGGAACACCAAGCTGTCATTCCAGGGCCCCTGAGCAAGACCCTTAACCCTCATTTGCTCAGCTGTGTGAATGAGTTAAATGTAAGTCGCTCTGGATAAGTGCTTCTGCCAAATGCCGTAAATGTACCATTCTTTGTAATACTAAAATTCTGTATAATGTTATCCAACAGGGGGAAAAACTGTGTCCTGACTCATTTTATATCAGGCTCACAGCCAGAAAATCATTGTAATGAGTCTGTCTGTGTTTTCCTTTGTGTCTTTCTGCTGTCATTCCCTGCTGTTAATGGTCGGCCCCGCCCACTTATTTGTTACCATGGACATTAATGGCACTCAATCTCTTCCCCAGGTGTTTTGTCCTAGTCTTTGACTGTCTCCGCCTTGTGATTGGTTCTTGTTCACTATATCTACTCTGTTTGTCCACTTCCCTGGTGTTAGTCGTTATCGGTATGTACAGTAATATGTTGTCTGTTTATGTCTCTGTTCCTGTTCTGCTCAGTGTTCTGTCCTGTTCTTGCCTGCTTATCTGTTGCTCGTTTCTTGTTTTGGCCTAATAAAAAGTCAAACTGCAGTCAGATCCTCACTCGCCTGTGACTCATCGTGACAATCATTCATTTGTTTATTCTGATTGAAAATCTCAGACAAGTCAATTTAAGTAGTAGTAAAAAAAACAACAAAAATAAAAAACAAGGTTAATTAATTTTCAGCCCTTTCTTTCATACCTGACCCTAACCCTAACATGTCTACACACCTTTCACATCCTCTATGTGGTGAGGTAAAATCACTTGACCTGATCCACAATAATAGGGGCTTATTACAGCAATGACAGCAGAATGGCAGGTTTTCCAGCAGTGAGTTAGAGGGTGGTGATGTTTAATTAGCAGCTCCTTCCTTGATACACTGACTGGTCATGAATTTAAAGATTTCATCTGTCTGACATGGTTTAATTATCTGTAATTAAACGTGTTCTGACCTTTTCACGGGGCTACCAGTCTGAGTGATTTTCACAGCGGTTCTTCACTTTTGTTCTACAGCTCACTGTGCTGTAATGACACTATAAAACTGGCTCATGGTCTTTTTAATTATTGCTCATTTTGACTTTCAATATACTCTGATATCTTTAAAAAAAAAAAAAAAAAGGACATTATGGTACACAATAATAAAACACTTCCTGTAGGCAGATTGAAAAGCAGGCTTAAGGGCTCACACTGGTTTAAAGGAAATGAACCGATTTGACAAGGAGACTCCGTCAATGTTAAATTAGGTCTCGTTACTGAAAATTTCTCCGTATTAACAAGCATACCGTTTCCTCTGTTTGTTTTATGTCGTTTATTGTTTGCTTACGATTATGTTACGGTCCTGTTATACAAATCATTGTGTAAGTTCATTCATTCATTTTCTACCGCTTATCCGAACTTCTCGGGTCACTGGGAGCCTGTGTCTATCTCAGGCGTCATCGGGCATCGAGGCAGGATACACCCTGGACGGAGTGCCAACCCGTCGCAGGGCATACACACACTCTCATTCACTCACACACTCACACACTCCGGACAATTTTCCAGAGATGCCAATCAACCTACCATGCATGTCTTTGGACCGGGGGAGGAAACCGGAGTACCCGGAGGAAACCCCCGAGGCACGGGGAGAACATGCAAACTCCACACACACAAGGCGGAGGCGGGAATTGAACTCCCAACCCTGGAGGTGTGAGGTGAACGTGCTAACCACTAAGCCACCGTGTCCCCATAAGTTATTAAACTAAATATAATGTACAATGTTTTAATGCATGGATACAAACATTTGTCAGGTTTGCTGCTGGTTTTAGAAAATGTATTAATATCAACAAAACTGAGAATAAACACACACACACACACACACACACACACACACACACACACACACACATGGTCTACAACGTGCACAATTTACAGTACACTCTCTAGTTTCCCCGGCTGCAAAAAGAAATCTGAATTCCTGCTCAGGAAGTAAATAGACAGAAGAGAGGAAAATAAAACGAGAGACAGAGTTTATATTTAGGAATATAATACTAGATACTGAGAGTGTTTGGGCTCTGATTTGTTCAGTTCTGCCGCTTGCATTACCATGGGGGTTTGAGCTCGTCGTGCCTCCCTGTAATTAGGTCATTAGCAAGCATAATGTGAACAGCAGCATCTCCTCCATTTTTCATCGCAGAACAGAAGTTAATAGGGGCTCTTACTGTACACACACCAGGGTAATGACACACTCACCTTGGCAGATTCTCACACACAGCAGGGCAGAGATTCCACCTGTTAGGGCAAGATAGGGCAAGAAGAAATATTGGGATAGGATTATTTCTGCTGTATATTTATTTTTCTTTGCCTAAATATACTGTAGATATGCAGACTTGCTCACTAAGACATCATTTAAATACAATTTGCATTCTTTTTAATCTAGGAATGTTTCTAGCTCTGTCATCTCTAACAGTTTGTTAGATCCTCTGAATCCTTCTGGAGGCTCCTGAGTAGCTTGAAAAGAGTTCATTTTATTATCCAGAGATCATGAGCCTGAAGCCCGGAGATGCCACGGTTATCTGAGGCTGGGAATCAAGAAAGTAAAATTGCTCCCTGGGTGAGAAGAATGGTGTAATTTCTCTCTGCTGTCAATCACAGCAACACTAGCTCATTGTAAGCCTCGAAGAGCTCATGCATTTGGAAGAGGGCAGATAGCAGATAGTGATTTCCTCCATGTGGAACAGCAATTCAGTTGACTGCCTTTACATATCTTGGAGGAAGTGTGTATTAGTCTTCACCTTCATTGGGTAGTTGTTGTCGTATGATAAAAGAAAGGTGATTGGTGGTTAGGGATTGGGAAAACTAAATTAGAGAGAAACTGGGGGAAAGACTGAAGCGTTTGGGAATATCTCTTGCTCTGGCAAGATCTCGTCATTCACCTTTTTTTTTTTTTTTGCTGTATACAATATTGCTGCAAGTATATCTATTGGGATTGTGGAAGTTCTGCAAATAACTTGGTTTACACTGCTGCTTTCACCCTGGCAGCTTCCCAAATCGGCCTTTTGCCGTCTCTATCTTGGCAGAGAGCCGTCCCTAATTGGCAGGCATTTTTTTGTACATTCAAGTTTACCTGTTTCTGAAAAACAACTGAGAGCTGTGACCTAGCATTTAGGGAAATACTACAAAATATATTATAAAAATGATAATAATAACAATCAGAGAGACATTAGAACTGCAAGTTTGTCTTCAAATTTCATCTCCACCCACCCATCTGTGTGGTAATGCAATGGAGTTGTTATAGTACTATAGCAAACTAAAGCAATGTGGTTCATGCTAATATTAAGATGTTTGGAAGGAAAAAAAAACAGTACTAATGTAAACCATATTGTATTAAGAAGAGTTAATTAACAAAGTCTCCATTAGGGTCACCATTCCATATTTCCGTATTCCTTTGGTCAACAAATCTCTTCAGACATCATCTCAACATCTCTAGTGTTGAGAGGGAAAAATAAATGGAAGGAAAAAGTCACATTTATGACTCAAATATTGATTCCTCAGTGGCTCTTAAAGGACATCCTCTAATAAAGCAGGATATCTTTCAACCAGATCAGGGTGCACTATGAAATAAAATTGCTCTATATAAATATTTAATCAATGCTGGTTGTTACATATCACTCCTGCTTAAAAAAAAACAGATTTAATGAACAAAGTTTGAACTTTTATGCCATGAGAATTAAAGCCTAAAGCTTCCTCAGACAGATAAATCTTCATTTTTATTACAACTTTCAAAAGATTTTTTATGGCTTGATGAATGTTCTAGCTGAGTTAGCTGAGCAGTTTTTAGAGATGAAATATCATCGATTTTGTAAATCTACACTTACGACCATTTAAAAATGGTACATTAAATCTATATTACTAAAATTAATATTTAGATATTTTGAACACATATAAAACATTTAACTGTTTTTTTTTTTTTACTTTTTTTCACTGATTTTCTTTTCTGTGAAATGTGTTTCGATCAGTGAATTATTACATAATAAAAGTAAACAAACAAAAAAAAAACATTGAGAACATTTGCAACATTTATATTACCATAAATGCATTTAGTCTGTCCACTAAAATCTTTTGTTTTCTAAAATAGTGTATATTTAATGTATATTTATATTTAACATTAAATATACACTAAAATAGTGTATATTTAATGCTGTCCTCTCACACACCTTCACACTATATATATATATATATATATAGAATATGTGTGTGTCAGGAATCAGCCCGGACTTTTGGCCACGTGCCTTTTGTTTATTTTCCTCGTCACATGTCTGCCCCTCCCTGTCTCCACACCTGATCCTTATTGTGTCATCGTGTCTTTTATATTTAAGTGAGCCGCGTTGCCGAGTGCAGCGCGGAATCATTAGTTACGTTTACCCCTTCGTCATGTCTAGTCGTTGTTAAGTGTCGTCATTTGTACTGTTTTAGTTATCGTCTTTTATGTCTTTTGTCTTCATCATTTATTAAACCCCTTTCATTTGAAGCCATCCTGCATAAGGGTCTGTCTCCTTCCTCCTCTGAGAGTGACAGAGTGAGAGGAGTGTCAAGGTGAGTGGGACGTATATATATATACACTGTTTTAGTCACTAACTGTTTTTGTTTAATACACCATCTTCACACTCCACTGCACACCATCAAAAAACACTCACGCATCAGCTTACGAAGCGCTGAATTTGGATGTCAGAACATCTCAAACAGCACATCCTGAAGTATTTCATAAACCTTTCACTCTACATTAAATTACAGTGAAATCAGTCAAGTTACTTCCAGCCAAAAAAATAAAACAGATTGTCATGTCACCAAAAAAAACTACAAAGCTTTCCATCCCGTGTCTGACATAATCCTTCAACAGTTAAACACATTTTTATCCATTTATGTGGAGCATCTGCTATCTGCTACTGTAGAAACAGAAACATAGTGATTTGTTCGTTGTGCTGTCCAAGGTGCTGAAGTCTACATTTACATTTACTGCATTTGGCAGACACTCTTATACCTAAAACCAACTATGTTGAGGGATATTTTATTTTCTTTAAACAATTAATAAAAACAAACAAGGAAATAATAGCTAGTTTATGTGTTTTAGTAAAAGGTTTGCCTTTAATCATCATTGTATAATATTAATCTTTGTATTATAGACTTTTTGTATTATATGGTTTATGTACTGTAAAGCTGCTTTGATAAATTGTTAAAATAATAATAATAATAATAATAATAATAATAATAATAATAATAATAATAATAATATTTTTGCTATAGTTGATATTTCACAATATATTTGCTTTTATTCTTAAAATTTACTGCACTCTGTAAAACAAGCTTTCTCAACAGAACTGATGTACAGAACAGAACACTGGAATGCCAAGAGGTTTGAATTTTTTTTTTTTTTTTTTGAGCTTGAGATTTGAGCTGCAGTGATACATTGCTGACACTCTGAGAGAAACTATGGCTTGCTCTTTTTTTCTTCATGTGGGTTTATGTGCTTTTGCCTGAGGCGGGCTGCACTGTGCAAAGTCACTCAATACAGAAGCTGGATGTTGACAGGGACAGAAATATCACAGGTTCTTTTACAGGGATTTGTCCTTTCTGTGTCTGCTCATGTTCTGCACCTTAGCTAAGATGAATCAGACGGATCTGACATGCTCGCCTAGGCAGAAATCTAATGCAATTAGAGGAGGTTTGACAGGTAGGTCTTCCTGCTATTAGCCCTTTACGCTGCTTTTTTTCTCTGCCTAGAACATTCAAAAGGCCTCATAGCGCAGAGCCACTTCATTAATGACATTCTCCGAATGTGAAAAGTCTTGTGTACTGTAATGAAGTCCGAGACCATATTTTTAATATATGAGAAGACCACCCGAATGAACGTATACATGAAAGGTGGACGATAGAAAGAAAGGGGCGTCTGAGATCAGATCCGTTCCCTAGATTGTATCACACGTTTCCTGCCTCAACAAGAACTGGGGTTTGCAACGAGGAAGAAAAATCCCTTCCTTTTATTGTGCCTATGTAAAGAAAATTGACAGCTTAGCTCCAATACGCCCTGGAGAACACCAGTGACTAACTCCTCCTGTGTTTACCCTCCTTTGTTGGCCAGGAGCAATTACTTGTGATTGGATCAGTCGAATCCTCTTTCATTGATACATGGTGAAGCTGCATAACAGGCCTTGGGAAATTCTGGATCATGAGATATTCGAAACAAACATACTATTGCTTTCTTCTCTGTCATTTTATTTCCTGTTGAGTGTATAAAAATTTGTTGTGACAGATCACTCCTGTATCACTCAAAGTGTGTGGACTCAGGTGAAGGTTGCACACAACGCCACCACTATGAGATGGACAGTGTTGATAACCGTGCGCCAACACAGATAACCTTTTCTCAGTGTTTTAACAAGGACTGAAATCAGCAGCAGAAAAGGCAATAGAGTTTTACACAGAGCTGGACCACACATTCATCCCATCTGAGTAAGTCAACAGCCAGGCCTGCCCTTTACTGCCAGATAGCATGATGATATTGAGAGTGTAACAGAAAAGGAGGAGGGAAACCAACCTCTGGTGCTTTTAGCTGACTTCCCTCAAATCCTGTGCTAATCCACCGGTGATTATGTCATACCAGAGAAATGAGGAATGTTATCTTCGCCCTCCATTTGCCAGCAAAGTGACAAGAGGAATAGAGATGGAGTAATTGCAATTCCCTGTGGTGTCAAAGCAGAGAGACGTGTTATGGTAATGCAGGAGTCAAACTGACAGAGGAAATGCATAAAGAGCACAGTGGATAATTTAATCTTTCTCACACATGCACACACACAAAACAGTGAGGTTGAAGAACATTTTGTGTTGCAGGACTATGCGGGAAATTATATTTGCACACGGAAAATAAGCGGTTTTCCATTGTTGTTCTTTTAAACATGAAAAATTCATCACCTCGATTTAATAAAATCATTAAAGGCGGGGTCTCCGATTTTTGAGAAATGCTTCAGAAAACTGAGTCGGGCCGAATAATAAACAAAAATCAAAACAAAAATCAAAACAAACGTGTAGCCAATGAACAGAAAGGGGCGGGGTTCAAGCTGTGAATATTTGGCCGACTTTACTTAAGACGCCGGGGCGCTTTTTTTCCTTCTTGATAGGTGAGTATGTTACACAGAACTAATATATGCCTTTGTCCTTTACATCAGTGGTCCCCAACCCGTACCAAATGGTACCGGGCCGCCCAAGAAACATTAAATTATTTCCATTTTATTTACTCTCCGGTTTGTGCAACTTTCCATGGACGAGAGGTTAATAACCGGGAGCTGATATGATATCAGGCCGGATTTAGGGTAACCGAAACAAAACAACGGAATAAACTGGACATAAGCAACACACTTCTGGTGTCATTGTCTCCTGTTACCCCAGATGGAACAGTCTCGTTGTAAAGAAACAAGCTCAGGGTTCTCATTGATTTATCGTTGTAGTGAGTTAAAAAGCCATGTTTAAATACAATTAAATTAAAATTATTCATTTTAATTTAATTGTATAGCCACCAACCCCCACCCCCAGCGGGCCGTGGTAAAATTATCAAACATTGACCGGTTCGTGGTGAAAAAAAGGTTGGGGACCCCTGCCTTACATGATTATGCTTGTGTGTCATTTTTACTTGTTTGTTTATCTGCAATCGTATTGTTCTTCCCTTCAGCTATGATAAAGACACATTTCTTTCCATTAGTTGCCTTGGTTACGTATGTATGTGTGGGGGCGGAGCTATCAATACAGGGGTGGGACCCATTTGGGTTAGGGGCGTGTTTGTTTTGGTGATTTTATATGTCGACACTGGCTTTCAAAAATCAGAGACCCTGCATTTAAGTAGCGACCATCACGATTGGCCACTGAGTTACTGAGTTAAACAAGTGTTCCTAAAAATAAAAACAAATGTACAGTTTCGGCTGTAAAGGATTCTTATGTCCGTGGAACGACGAAATCGAGGCGGCCGTCTTCAACATTCTGTAGAAGTCCTAGGATAAAAAAACGTCCATGCACTAGATTCACAACAGGTCGAGATTTGGGTTGGAGGTTTGCCGTGACGTTCTGTTCTGACACCAAGTACAAAACACAAGTAAATAAACTTCAATGAAGAGTTGTAAGATATTTTTTGATGATTTTGAACTGAATGTCTAAATACTGTATCTGAGATCTCTGGGGATGGACTCACATGCTGGAACCTAATGAAGCAGATACATTTTTCCATCTGTTCACTTCATTCATCCGAAGACCGTTTTCTTGTCATTGTGTTCATGCGGATCTGCTCACACCCCCTCGTCAGCACATACTGTACCACACACTTGGCTGGATCGCGGTAAGAGTAACAGCAGCAGCTCGAGTCTCTCCAGGGAGAAACGCTTTAAACTTGATTACTCTGATGCGCTTTGTGAGGTGATGAGAAACACTATCTTGCAGATTAAATAGCATTACATATGGCCTGTGTGTTCTGCAGCACTGTGATATAAAAACACTTCAAGCACCTCATGAAACAATGCGAGATGGACCGATCGAGGCTTATGAGCTTGGCGCTTTCATTAAGCTAATAATGCTCTAAAGTCTCTAAAAGACCGTTACTCCTACAGTACATTTCACCCAGATAATTTTTTTTTTATAATAATACCTTTATTAAAAACAGTGTGAACTCTTCATAACCTTCATAAATCATTAACCCCTTAAAGAAATTCTCTGAAAAGCAGTTAGTGCATAGTTTCTCATATTATTAAACACTTCTCCTGTCTGACCCTCATTATTTATTCGCACATCATAAATTTATATCCGTTCGGGCTGACTTCTCCACCCAGGTGATTGCTATTCATGGAGCGTAGACCTTCTTTTGTTTTATGGCCTTCCTCATTATGCGCAGATTTATGACATTAACTTCCGCAAACATGATATTTGTCATGCAGCTTAACATAACGGCAGTAAAATCAGACAGCAGGCTTTACTCTGACTGACAATTATGACTTATTTATGGGTGTTTTGTGTGTAATGATCTACTGCTGAAAGGTATTCTTTGGTGTATTTGTCCCTTTAGCATCCATTTGCACGTTTTATGTTTGAGCTCTGCATTTGCGCAGACACACACACATAAGATCAGATAGAAGGAGACGTCGATATTTAATACATGAGTAACCTCAGCTATTATTTGTGCCTTTATCTTATAAGGAAATTGGATGGTAAGATTTACTAAGTATCTTGGAAAAGACTTTTTGTCCATTATGTAATCTGTAAGAAACATTTATTTCTCAGAGAATAATACTTGTTAAATAGAAAATGTTTTTGTCATAAAAAATATAGGCACTTTTGCTGTATATTTCCTACAGTGCATCACAGTCTACAAACAGGCCACACCGAACTCCAACACCCAAATCAAACATCTACATTCACGGTATCCTACATTTTCCCACCTGTTTACAATTCCCATGAGCTCACAGTCACTGTTTAAAAGGACTTTTCAACTCATGTTTTGTAAAGAGAGCGTACGCTCAGTTCTGTTAAGTTCCTGTCATTGGCAAGCCTTCTGATCTCTGTATGCTACCTGTTTATTTGATTTAGCCTTACCCTTGTACCACTGTTTGTAAGTCAATTGAGTATAGCCTGTTGTTTGACCCTGTTTTTCCTCATGCTTTATGGATTTGACTGTAAATCAAACCTTACTTCCCTGCTGCCAGACCTAATGTTTTCGGTCCCAGGGTGCTCAAGGCCTGTGCGGCCCAGATGGAAGGCGTCCTTCAGAAAATAAATATAAGTCTGTTCTCAAAAGGGTCCCTGAGTTGTGGAAAACATCTTGAGTTGTTCCTGTGCCAAATACACCTGGTCTCAGTGGCTCCAAGGAATACAGACAGGTGGGACTGACCTCCCACATCATGAAGACCCTGGAGAAACTCATCCTTCAACAGCTTCAATACCTTGACCCACTCATTTCAAGACCTGGAGTGGAAGACACCATTGTCTACCTGCTAATCAGTAAGAGCGCACACCCACAGTAAATAAACCGGTGAGCACTGTGAAGGTCATGTTGTTTGCATTCTCTCTGCAGTGCTGGGTGATGCAGGTGGATGCCACGTTGTGTTCTGGAAAGTGTAATACTCGGTGCCCATAGGGGACAGTTCCCTCTCCCTTCCTCTTAACTGTGTACACAATGGACTTCAACTACCAGACTACCAGAGTCCTCTGATGACCTGAGAAGGAGGAAGGGACCTGTGACTCCTGTCTCTATTCAAGATGACAATAATCAATAATAGCAATCACAATAAACTGGACTGGACTAAGAACAACGAAGTACTCTGTAGGAACTGCCAGAGACACCTTTATTTTTTGAGGAGGCTGATGTCCTTCGATGTCTGTTGGATGATGCGGAGGATGTCTTATGAGTCTGTGGTGGCCAGTTCTCTGCTGTATATTGTGGAATCCTGGGGAAGCATGCTGAGAATGGCAGAGACCAACAGATTGATCTGTAAGGCAAGTGATGTTGTTAGGGAGGAGCTGGACTCTCTGATGATAGTGTCTGAAAGGCGGATACTGTCCAAAGTATGTTCCATCTTGGACAACTCCTCCCACCCACTCCATAACATGCTGGTCAGTCTGAGGAGTATGTTCAGTGACCGACACATACAACCAGATCTAATTTTCCTGTGGCCATCACACTATATAACTCCTCCCTCTGAGTGTTAAAAATCAATCCATCGTACACCTATATTTATACATTGGTCCTATACATGGGTCCTTACTATCAATGTTCATTTTTAAATTTTATATTTGATTTAATTTAGAAGTTATTGTGAGCAACTGCAAAGTAATTTATACTTGTACAATATTTTGTTCAGTAGGATAGCCTACAAAAAAAAAAAAAATCAGTCCATGATTAATTACAACAATAAATTATTGTCATTTTAAGACATTTAGAAGAAGCTTACACCAGTATAGAAACTGCAGGTAGATTGAAAGCTGCAGAAGGTTTCTATATTTATATCATGATCATTTATTAGGGTTAATTTTCAGTAACTCTGAAACTAGAGCAGCTGCAAATTACATTTTTAATGTAATGTTTTATGATGTCATCAGTTGTATAGCAGCTTACACCGGGACTTGCTGCAGATACGTACATGCTCCAGATATGACTAATTATTAAAACTCATAATAAAAATATATTTATAAGGAAATATTATTGAACTAGAAATATTAACAGGAAATAGTATTTAACAAGGATATAATTGTACGTAGGGGTCACGGTGGCTTAGTGGTTAGCACGTTCACTTCACATCTCGGGGGTTGGGGGTTCGATTCCCGCCTCCGCCTTGTGTGTGTGGAGTTTGCATGTTCTCCCCGTGCCTCGGGGGTTTCCTCCGGGTACTCCGGTTTCCTCCCCCGGTCCAAAGACATGCATGGTAGGTTGATTGGCATCTATGGAAAATTGTCCGTAGTGTGTGAGTGTGTGAGTGAATGAGAGTGTGTGTGTGTGTGCCCTGTGATGGGTTGGCACTCCGTCCAGGGTGTATCCTGCCTCGGTGCCCGTTGACGCCTGAGATGTGCACAGGCTCCCTGTGACCCGAGAGTTCAGATAACTCTGATGTGGGATGAACTCTCTTCAAAAAATGGTGTGATGAACTCTGCTTCATCACACCATTCTGTTACTGATTGTTTTCTTTCCCAAACCTGGTCCTGAATCCCACTTTTTCCTGCACAGGGGGACACAATGTAGGTAAACATAAATTGTCCAAAGCATGGACACATGTTTAGGAGATGTAGTAGCCTAAGTTTTACTACCAATCCACTAAGCTACAACTGTTGAGCCCCTGAACAAGCACAAGAGGACAAGAGAGCAAGGCCCTGAACCTTTAATTACTCAGTTATATAAAATGAGATGAAAAGGCGCTCTGGATAAAGGCATCTGCCAAAATGCCGAAAATGTAAATGACACATAAACTAATGTACAACACTAAAATGTGCAGAGTTTTTCAGAACCAGGTTTGGGAACCCGTCCCTTATATAATTAATGATAAGAAACTTTACAATCATAGGAGATCAGAATATCCCTTGTGTTCATCCGGTGTCATGCAAGTCAAATTAAATACAGCACAAATCTTGCTTTCAGAAGCAAAATCATTTAAAGATTAGTCACTGTATCTATGGAGACCTCTGTATGACCTTATCCTATTGTCTGCACTGGTCTTTAACACTGAAGGGAACATGCATGTCCAATTTTACCCTTTTTTTGTAAGAGGTGATGATTCACAAGGAAGCTGGTCCCAGGGCATTTAATAGATTGCCAGCACGTGTAGGTTTTTCCCCCAGCGTAATCACATCACATCACACCACACCTTGCTTGTCCTCCAACTCATCACTGAATTGACATCGATCGAGAGCATGTTGGGGCAGCGTTGTAGAGATTCTGTGCATGTTCTCCCAGTGTCCATACGTCCAAGCTTCTACTTTCCTCCCACCATCTGAAAACCGATGGATTGTCTAGATCACTGGCACGAGGACCTTTATCTCCTGCAATGGATTGGAGTCTCTTCCAAGACATATTCCCATCTCACCTCGTTCACACTGCAATATATTATATAACAAGTTCTTCTAATGTATTATTCTTTTTCTTTAAATCTCATATTTTCTCCTTAAACGTACACCATGGTGCCATTACAGCACCGAAGTTCTAAGTGATTACGAAGAGCTTTATAATTTCCATCACTCCACTACTGTACTTAATTAGAAACCTATTTGTGGATGAAGGAACCGTACATTGTATATTATTCTATCCTTTCTAGACAACTATCAAAAATAGGTAGTCAACTATAACAGAGCAACAGTTAGAAAAGTACCTGAAGCGAACGTTTGGTGTGTAAAGTGTGTGAACTGACTTTCTTTTCTGTTTGTACGTTGTGAGGAAGATGTAATATACATGAGAGTGATTTGTGACAGCGGGAGAGGAATGAGGTGAAAGAGATAGAGAGAGAGTCAGTGTATGTGTGTACTTATCTCTGATAGGCCATGTCTCAGTCTCAGTATGAGTTGCTGCTTGGCCGCTTGCCTCCTCTCATTCCTAACAGCTTTGGCCCGAGGACTGCACTCTGTCACACTTCATGCACTTTGCCTATTTGATGTTAGCCATCACACACACACTGCTTCTGAGATCTCCTGACAAAACCGCTCGATTTTTCAGGACCTGAATTAATTCTCCTAGAACACAGGTTTTTTTTTTTTTCTGAAAACGATCTCTTATTAAAATGATGTTGAGTAGTTAATTGTTAATCATTATTAGAGAAAAACTAACTAATCGTGAATCTGGTTTTCTTTTGTTTGTTCTTGATGTTCAAATCATTGCAGTTTAATCAGAAGTAACATGAGGGAAGATTCGGGAGACTAAGAACCAGGATATAATCAAAGAAATGCATCTGTAGTCTGAATAACAGTAGTCAAAAAAACACGACGTTTATACTGAGGTGTATACATGCATTTAGATAAAAATCAATCGATCAATCAATCAATCAATCAATAATAATGATAGATAGATAGATAGATAGATAGATAGATAGATAGATAGATAGATAGATAGATAGATAGATAGATAGATAGAGGGCACGGTGGCTTAGTGGTTAGCACGTTCGCCTCACACCTCCAGGGTTGGGGGTTCGATTCCCGCCTCCGCCTTGTGTGTGTGGAGTTTGCATGTTCTCCCCTTGCATCGGGGGTTTCCTCCGGGTACTCCGGTTTCCTCCCCCGGTCCAAAGACATGCATGGTAGGTTGATTGACATCTCTGGAAAATTGTCCATAGTGTGTGAGTATGTGAGTGTGTGAGTGAATGAGAGTGCGTGTGTGTGCGCCCTGTGATGGGTTGGCACTCCGTCCAGGGTGTATCCTGCCTTGGTGCCTGATGACGCCCGAGATAGGCACAGGCTCCCCGTGACCCGAAATGTTTGGGTAAGTGGTAGAAAATGAATGAATGAATGAATTACATAAATAAATAAATAAATAAATAAATAAATAAATAAATAAGCCTGAACAATAGTAAAAATATCACAAGTGAACAAAGGACAGCAAGCAAAATAAACAAATAAACAAACAAACAAACAAATAAATAAATAAATCATGTATCTATCATGACATAATTGTGGAAAAAATAAAAATACCTAAATACATTTTCACACCTTGTTTTTCTAGTTCCATGCTGATTTGATCCTGGTCTGTTTCTCGGTACTTCATTACAGATTGCCCTACGTTACCCCTGACCCCTTTCTGACCCCCTATTCTTGTATTGTAAAATTAAATCTAACCTCAAGTACATAAATAAAAAAGATCTGCAATCCACTAAACTCCCAGAATGTTCATATGGTTGTACTGCGTATTTTTAAGTATTATATCCAAGTTATCAGTAGATGTTTACTGCCATGAGTCATCTTCACTACAGTCCAGATGTGCGTCTTTAATCCTTCCCTTTTTTTTCTTCCGTTCTTCCTTTATGTAGATGATGATGAACTTACACTTATACTGTATTTACACAGCTTTACCAGATGCTATTGAACATCGCTTGTGGAGCGTTGTGTGTTTTTGTGTCGCTGTGCATCTGCTCCCTGCTTGTCTTGTGAATCGCTGTGTCTGTCAAGTGAATAAATAACATAAAACAAAAACCCAGTGGAAAAGAGCATTATGTTGGCAATATCAACACGTACATTTTTTTTTTTAAGAAGAAGAATGGCCTCATTTGGCAGCACTTTTGTCAGCATAGCAATTTCAGAGACGAGGCTGGTACAGCTGGCACTGTGCGCTGACACGACCCCCCTTGTGTGACGACTGTGTGATTGACAGCTCGCTTTCTCGGTAGCTCGGATCTGTTCAGACACTCCAGCTGCTCCGAACGTGAGAGTGTGTTCACAGTTTTCACTGTCGTCTGCGTGTAGATGCACATTAAGTAAAAAA
Source organism: Tachysurus fulvidraco (assembly GCF_022655615.1). NCBI lineage: Eukaryota > Metazoa > Chordata > Actinopteri > Siluriformes > Bagridae > Tachysurus > Tachysurus fulvidraco. Next base: position 27,799,157 of record NC_062521.1, on the reverse strand, counting down.
GCGCTGAAGCAGAGACGAGCCTCCGGCACCTTCCCCTGTGTGTTTATCTGTGTGTAAACACAACTCGCTTAGAGATGGATTTCCACGTCAGCGTTAGTCTTTTAGACCTAGTGTCAATGTTCAGCTTCGTCCTTGTGACAAAAGTAAAAACTTCAAAACTTTGCGGTAAACATTTACCATCTCTTGTAACTTGTGGAACTCAGGAATACCTGAGCATCTGAGCATCATACTGAGTACGACATCCAAAACTATAATACGTTTAAATTGTTTAAACACTAATATTTAACCATTTAATTTAGAAGGTTAAGAAGCTATGATAAAGCATACTACTATTTAAATGAAATCCAGTATTCCTTAAAATAAGGGATTCAAATTAAGCATCACTTCAACTTAATTGAACTTAAACCTGGCCTTGTTATTTTGTGTCAGATTGATCACATTGTACTTCTGTGTTTTCATTTTTATTTGACTTTCACATGTCTAATTATATATTATTGTATAAATGATTCAAAGTGGGGGGCACGGTTAGCTTAGTGGCTAGCACGTTCGCCTCACACCTCCAGGGTTGGGGGTTCGATGGTAGAAAGTTGTGTGCCGGTGATGCGTTTGGCGAGTTTCACCAGCTTTTGCAGTGATTTCTTAACACACACTGTGGAGTTGCTGTATCACACTGTGATGGAGTGTGTACAGTAAGAATGCTCTCAGTAATGCAGCAGTAAAAAATAATTAAGATCTCATGGGATAGATGAACTTTTGTAAGACTTCTCAAGAAGTAAAGACAGGTTGTGACTTCCTATCCAGAGTTAAAGTGGTCTGATGCCAACAGAGATCGCAGGAAACTGGAGTAACTGGTGGAAACACCTGAAGCACAGAGAGAATATGCAAACTCTATACACCCAATGTGCTGGACTTCTCATCGGTAACCTGTAAGTGGTTTATCCAAAACAAACAAACAAACAAAAGCTTAGACAACACTAGAGCAAGACATGAAAATGGGTCAAAATAATCAGGATTCATGAATAAAATAGCAACGAATAAGACAGTGGGGGGGGGGGGGGGGGGGGCACGGTGGCTTAGTGGTTAGCACGTTTGCCTCACACCTCCAGGGTTGGGGGTTCGATTCCCGCCTCTGCCTTGTGTGTGTGGAGTTTGCATGTTCTCCCCGTGCCTCGGGGGTTTCCTCCGGGTACTCCGGTTTCCTCCTCCGGTCCAAAGACATGCATGGTAGGTTGATTGGCATCTCTGGAAAATTGTCCGTAGTGTGTGTGTGAATGAGTGAATGAGAGTGTGTGTGTGTGCCCTGCGATGGGTTGACACTCCGTCCAGGGTGTATCCTGCCTCGATGCCCGATGACGCCTGAGATAGGCACAGGCTCCCCGTGACCCGAGGTAGTTCGGATAAGCGGTAGAAAATGAATTAATGAATAAGACAGTGAGAGTAGATTAAATAGACTGTAGGTGGCTGAACAGGAAATTAGTGTTCAGGTGAGTGTGTGCACTGTAAAGCTCGTACTGGATTGTGATCCTGACTCAACAGTGGAATCATCCGTGACACCCGTGCTGAAAGACTGCAAAAATTATCTTAGGCATCTTTTTCTACTTTTTCCCCCAGGACATGATTTCATCGAATTCAGCACTAAGCTTCAAAGTTGGTGTCATGTGTTCATAAATCCTAACATTTGGTTTGTCTCTGACGTTATTATGTCTAAATCCACTGGATGATCACTTGTTATCAGTGCTACAGTACACATATGGCTGGGTGTTGCACAGAATCTGGTTACTCTGACATGGAGAAAGTTGATTAAGTTTGAGTTTTATTGTGTTGATCTGGTTCTGTGGCTCTGAAATCGGATTATAGAGCCGTCTGAATCGAAGGTATAAAGAAAAAAAATAAAGGAGGTCAGAAATACCTGAGAGATGGAGAACCGCTGAGAGCCGGTACGACTTCCTGTGTTCCTTCATGAGGAAGAGAGCGTTATGTAATCGGCGCTATTCCTTCTTCGTAGCTGAATGGAATCGACCGTGAAAGTCACAGATCAGGTCGGTATGTGATTGTATGAGAGCTGCTTTAAAACCAGACACAAGAACTTCACTGACATTCGGACCTTCACTTTAACTCCTAATAAGAATTAAAAAGATTTCCTTTAGTGCGTTTTTTGTTCCAGTGTCAGTCAAATAAACTCCTAACCCCCTCCTCCCTCCCTGCTGAACACCATTTGTAGAAGACTGTGACCCAGATTCATCTTCCTCATTTCCATTTCTCAGATATTTTTCTCTCCTAATCATACGGAGCCTTTCTGCTCATTCGCGTGTAGCCGGTTGTTATTTCTAATGTTTGGAGGCAGTGAGAAGGTCTCCTGAGCCTGGAGTCATTTACTTTAAAAATGCTTCCACTAAACAGAGGAACTCAAAGGCGTGGGTAATAAATCCAGTGTGTCTCGCTCGCCTGGTGCTAATACTTAATCAGCTATCAACGGGCCTCCGAGTGCTCTCCACTCCAGCAAGTGCCCTCGGAAACGAATTTGTTTCTTAAATTGGACGAGTTTGTATCTGCGCTTTAACATCGTATCTAATTGGCCCTGGAGCTTTGTTTTGCTTTGCTTTGCTTTTCAGCTCTTTAAACAGATCCCTAAATTAAAGCCACTCTGTTCTTGTCACTACAGTCGTATTAAAAGGCTCTACATACAGTATTCTGTAGCGTAGACTATTAGCTCATGGTCAGACTTTGGTCAGATGATTATTTGCACGAATCTGTTGCTTAGTCAGACAAATGCACATCTTCCACATGCATGTGAACAGAAGCTGAAAGGGTTTGACGCCTGCAGTGAAATATTCACAGATCCTCAGAAAACAAATAGCCGGCGTTGTGGTGCTTCAGTATGATTATTATTCATCGCTGTGTGAAAATCTGACCTCTTGTGTTTCCATCATGGGTTTCAGAATCATCAAATGGAAAGCAATCTCACTCACCCACGTCTGGAACAGAACAGAATGGATCGCTAGGAAAATCCATGATATTGAACAGTGCTTTGTAATGTAGTTATTCAGAAAGAGAACAATAACCTTGGACGTGACTATAAGGCGGACGAGAGGTATTGATATGCACCGGGAGCTGTCATTAATCAAAACAGCAGGAGGCTGCGTTCATTTTCTACACTGTGTTATTATAGAGGACGACATGGCTGAGGTTTGGGCTTTTGTGCTGTTTCCATATTGTCGCTCCTTTATAATGACGCACCTGAGTTACAGGAACTGAGTGTTTCATAATGGATGGGAGATTCAATTCCAAATTTCATTTGTTATACGATGATTATATTGATGTCTCTCTCTCTCTCTCTCTCTCTCTCTCTCTCTCTCTCTCTCTCTCTCTCTCTCTCTCTCTCTCTCTCTCTCTCTCTCTCTCTCTTTATCTCTCTCTCTCTCTCTCTCTCTCTCTCTCTCTCCTTTATGTATGTCAATGCAACTGTTCACTGGTCAATAAGATGGAAAAATGAATCTTTCTTGCATATAATAAGCTATACATTATGTCTACTTTCATTGTGTGTGTGTGTGTGTGTGTGTGTGTGTGTGTGTGTGTGTGTGTGTGTGTGTGTGTTTGGGACTCTTTCTGTGAAAAATTTCAATATCAGTGTTAATCTGAGAAATAGATTTTGACATAAACACACTTTCAAACACACACCGCTATCCAGATGTTCAGTCTGACTCTATGTGTTTATCTATTGCTCACCGTAGGCCAGACGTCTGTAGATCAGGAGAGACAGCACATCCTGACAATGCTGTCACGCCATGTCTGACAATGTTGTTTGATTTATTGAAAAAGAAAAAAAACAACAACACGAGCATGTTATCCCCTACTACTGTAGGTACCTTCTGTACGAGGTGCGAATAGCTGATTAAATGCCTTTAAGATGGAGGAAGAGGTCAAACATCTGTCTGTCACCATAAAATGAGGAAATGCTTTAAATGATTGCTAGTAAATAAATCAATTTTAATGAAGGGGGCGCGGTGGCTTAGTGGTTAGCACGTTCGCCTCACACCTTCAGGGTTGGGGATTCGATTCCCGCCTCCGCCTTGTGTGTGTGGAGTTTGCATGTTCTCCCCGTGCCTCGGGGGTTTCCTCCGGGTACTCCGGTTTCCTCCCCCGGTCCAAAGACATGCATGGTAGGTTGATTGGCATCTCTGGGAAATTGTCCGTAGTGTGTGAGTGTGTGTGAGTGAATGAGAGTGTGTGTATGCCCTGTGATGGGTTGGCACTCCGTCCAGGGTGTATCCTGCCTCGATGCCCGACGACGCCTGAGATAGGCACAGGCTCCCTGTGACCCGAGGTAGTTCGGATAAGCGGTAGAAAATGAGTGAATGAGTTTTAATGAAGGGAATTGATACAGTATGTTGGGTTGAATAAAAAGACAGCAGCTGCTTAGTATAAAAGCAATCATACTGTCATTTCTGTTTCTTTTTTCAATGTGCCGTCTTCTGTAATGTTGAGTTTTTTTGCAGGTGATATGGCCAAGTGCCACATCTGCACACACAACAAGTGCATTTGATAAACAACATTAAAAGCCATTGTTCTCTGTATAGTTCTTTCAAGGTTCTAAAAGCGTTTTAATGTTAATCACCAGAGCCGATATTCATAGATTTTAAGAATGACCTTCTTAAAGAGCTTCTAATTTATTGGACAACATCCTTTATCTCAGACAGGAGGCGGGGCTTAACCCGTTACTGGGTATGACACATTCTGTAGAAGACTGTGATTGGTTTTCCAATAATAAAATAAATGAATAGAGGTGCTTTTACACTCTGGTCTGTTATAAACCTTCGCTTTGTCTCTATGTTCAGATATTTGAGACTATATCGTATAGGGATTACGTTCAGTGACCGATCATATTAGAGATGTTATAAATGTAATAGATGTAACGTAAACGTAAATGTAAACATCTCCGACACAGAATGAGTGCACAGAAACGTCATAGAGACAAATTAAATAATTTATGTTCATAATAAGATCTTATAGTCACTATAAAAAACATAGTGGCAGAATATTTAAATATACAGCATTTCTGTGCTGTGTCTGATCTGATTGGTCACAAAAATACTCCTTCACGATCTATTCTGTATCATCTTATTAACTCACTATCATTATTAAATATCGTATTCAATACATTTCTTCTCCCTCTTTCTCCCTCTTTCGACCATTTTCTCCTCTGATAAAGAAACTCTTCATCCTCTTAAAAGTCCTCCTCACTACTCCTAACACTTTTTGGCCTTATCAGCTGTTTTAGGTGTTAAGATGCTTTATGAAGAACTTTTATCTTTACTAGGATCTTCTGTTTCGAGGAAACGCCCACATTTATAAGAGTTTTTCTTAGAATTACGTTACTAGGAGGAACTCTTTACCTTTAGGAATTCGGGCCCTGGGATTTTTACTCGCAACACAATCACAATCTCTAGAATTTACCCAGGACTGTGCAAAAAAAAAAATAAACATCCTGCATGAAGCAGTTCTGTGGGTTAATGAGATAGATCAGGGAAGTGCACTGAGCTGGAACTCTACAGCACAAGACTACATAAGGGTTCCACTCCTGTTGGCCCGAGATCAGGAATCGACTCTTGAACAGACTCTGGAACTGGATATCTTTTTAAAATGATCTTCAGCTCAAGACGTCAAGGTCAATAGGCTCCTGACCTTCACCGAAAGATCATGAAAATGCTGATGAGGAATCTTGCTATAATGATTGAGCAGGATCCATGTGCAGCAAAAACAAAACCTCAGGCAAACAAACCTGAAACACTAGGCAGAGGCAGGGTCAGGAAACAGGAAACAGGAACAGGGTTCGGTAAAGCAGAAGACAGAAATCTGTGGAGAATACAAATTAAACAATGCAAAATTTCAGAAAAACAGGCTGTAAGCTCATGCACAGAATAGCACCGGAAATAAAAAACATGTAACGGCTTGGCACGCAGAAAAATTGAGAGTGATGCATGGTCAGAAGTGCTCAGTTGTGACCCCGGACGTGTCAGTACTCCTACAAGGGTTCCCTCTGGTGGGCAGGAGGAGGGTCTGTTGGTATAGATGTTCCACTTGCTTTCTGCCATGGCATGCAGATGGTAGAGTCAAAAAATGTTGTCATTAGTTCAGGTTGGTGGTGGTGGTAGTGCTGGTGGTTGTATAGTTGTGTGGGAGATGTATTTGTGCCACACACAGGTTTCCTTAATACTGTACCAGTGTTGTAATGTAACGGAGTACAAATACCTCGTTACCATACTTAAGTAGAAATGTCACGTATCTGTACTTTACTTCGCTATTTAAATTTATGTCAACTTTCACTTTTACTCCACTACATTTCCTAGATAAAATGTATACTTTTACTCCGTTATATTTCCACTAAGCGTCTTCGTTACTCGTTACTACAAAATAAAATCAGAAGAAATGTGTGTGACTGTAATAAGGGAGGTTTGGCGAATCGCTGCTCCTAGATTGTATTACGCGCTACGTTTTCAGCGTAATGTTGCGTAAAGGAGGAGGAAGCACAACTGAAACCGCCATGTGAGCACCTACTGGAGGACCTCCCGTCATCGTGGACGACCACCCCTACGATAGCGGTGAACTCGGTGAACAGGGTGAAGAAGATAACGTTATACACCCGTGACCGTATTCGCGAGAAATGTTTCTGTACATTGGAATGAAAGATTCTTCCTACCGGATGAAGTGCTTCTTATGTCTACGGAAAATCACTGAAATTTTACTTTTTACTTTTGCTTCAAATACTTAAGTACATTAAATATCAGAAAATGACTTTCTATACTTAAGTACAGTAAATATCAGATACTTTAAGACTTTTACTTGAGTAATATTCTAAAAGGTGACTTTCACTTCTACCGAAGTCTTTTTCTAGTACGATACTTGTACTTTTACTCGAGTATCGCTTTCTACTACTTTATACAACGCTGCATAATACCAGTCAAACGCTGTTCGAACGCAGCATGGCGTGTTAGTTTGTCCTGAACTACAGTATGTATCTATAGATCCCTTTATGGCTACATGTTAAAAAAAAAGTTTAGGATAATCTGTCATTTCTCAAAGCCATCACAAAGTGAGTCTAAGAACATGATAATGAGGTTGATGATGTACTTCAAAGTGCTTCCCAGTCACCAGATCCAACCGAGGACCATTGGGAAGAGGTAACAATTAAGATTTACGGCGTTAAGAAGAAGGATTATGGCTGAACAGGCAGATGAGAGTTCTACTCATTATTATTACAGTGTGTATATTTTAAACTGGATTAGACACAGTACATTTTTATCATTCCAGCTTTAAGAGGTCTGATCAGCCTTATGAACGGCTCTTTTAATTAATTATACAACGGGAATCATTTATTTTTGTTCTGTTTTCTGTAACAGAGAAGCTGATTACAGGGATAACAGTTAAACCATACTTTAAATCTATTAGCTCATAAATATAACAGAGAAAAACTGATTTCATCAGGTTCGGTGCCATATTGATGAGATGTCCAGGGTAGAATTAACGCTGCGAGCGCTGAATTGCGTAAGACTCGGCTGGTTAGGGATCTATGAGATATGAGATAAAGAAGAACAATGAGCATGAATGTTTTAGAAGCTGATTTTTATAGGTGTCTACAGATGAGGAAATGAGAGAGCTAGACAGAGTAAAAGACTAAAGAGTCGCCGCATCGCTCTCTGTAAGTAAAGATTAATTAAGGTCTAAATCCCTCGCTACCGCTTTCAGCATGGCACTCTGGGTAATGTCCGAACGCATTAAACACAGGACATTGAAAATAAACCTACATGACGAGGAAGGAGTTTAAATGAAATGTCTGTCTAACAGTAGCAGTGATAAGTGACTCAGAGTTTAATACCTAGTCGGAGCATTTAGAAACATTAGAGAAGCTGTAAAGCGACACAGTGGAGAAACTAAAAGGTGGTTTTTTTTTTGTTGTGCACCGCTTTATCGCTTCTGAGGAAGAAGAGGACCGTGATAATGAACAGTCCAGACCTCACAGTTTAGTTACCCACAATGCCCTGGTGGGTGGGAGATGAAATATTTCCAGCTGCTGTAACTCTGTGACCTTGGCTTTATGAGATAGACATGGACACGGCGTCTCCTCCGAGATGCGAACCCCCGAGCGGTGTCAAAACCGCAGGACAGAAATTACCGGCCTTCATAAATAATAAAGTGAAAAAAAAAAAAGCCTGTGCTTTTCTAAGAGGGAAATTACCTTTCAGCCAAAAGAGTTATTTTATATCAAGCTGTTGAGTCGAGTAAATTCCCGTAAGCACGTTTTCTCAGTAATGATCTCAGCAGCTGATGACAGGAATTCGTATGATTTCCAAGAAAACATTTCTTGATTGATTTATTGAGTTATAAACACACCTGGACACACACGTCTTTTTTTATACCCTCTTATACGATAACTAATTGACCAAAGCTAATTTTTCTTTGACGTGTACTTTTTAACATTTAAAGCGTAATGTTAATTAAACTCAGATATCCCTGCTATCACTTGTGTTATAACAAATGTTTGCTCACCGGTCTTTATTTATTTATTCATTCATTCATTTTCTACCGCTTTATCCAAACTACCTCGGGTCACGGGGAGCCTGTGCCTATCTCAGGCGTCATCGGGTATCGAGGCAGGATACACCCTGGACGGAGTGCCAACCCATCACAGGGCACACACACACTCTCATTCACTCACACACTACGGACAATTTTCCAGAGATGCCAATCAACCTACCATGCATGTCTTTGGACTGGGGGAGGAAACCGGAGTACCCGGAGGAAACCCCCGAGGCACGGGGAGAACATGCAAACTCCGCACACACAAGGCGGAGGCGGGAATCGAACCCCGACCCTGGAGGTGTGAGGCGAACGTGCTACCCACTAAGCCACCGTGCCCCCTCTTATTTATTTATTTATTTATTTATTTATTTATTTATTTATTTATTTATTTATTTATTTATTTATTTATTTATTTATTTATTTATTTATTTATTTATTTTTCTTAAAGTTAATAAGACAAGAACGAGCTCATCGTATCACATAGAAACCTCCGTCCTGAAGATGATGCCGGAAACTCCTCTTGCAGGTTGTGTGGAGGTTTGCACCGGCTGTAAGGGAAATCTAATCAACAGCTCCTGACCAATCAGAATCGAGAATTCAACTGCACCGTGGTACAAGTGATGATGATGATCATGATGACGATGCATATTTTATATCGTTTTATTTTGTTACTCGTGTTACTTACTGAGATTTAGAGACAAACACTGAGCAGATAAAGAAATAATAGCTATCCAGAACAACTTTCTACCTTTTATTATTCAATTACAGTCTGCAATGTCAGCATAAGATACAGTATTCGTCATCTTCCTCTCAGAAATCAGCTAATGCTTAATGCTGTGCTTAATGTAATGCTTAATGTTGTGTTGTTATGACCTGCAGCACGTTAAATAATATTAAAAGAAGAACTCAAAGAATCCATGTCTACAGAATCTTCTGCATGTATGTGTGTGTGTGTGTGTGTGTGTGTGTGTGTGTGTGTGTGTGTGTGTGTGTGTGTGTGTGTGTGTGTGCATGTGTGTGTGTGAGATTATTAAAGAGATTACACACTCTTAGAAAACACGAACACATACTTAGCTCAAAGCCATAAGATTTATGATAAACCTCTTAAAGGATTTAGCAGAAAGAGAATTCTAGGTAGACTTGCTTTAAAAGCATTGTTCAGTGACTTGTGTATCATGAGAAATATTTCTTCTAGAGCTTAATCCCATTATTATTTAAATTAAGTATCCGATCGCAGCTTGTCGAGCTCGTTCGACATTTGTTTCCAACGTATCTCCCTGCCACGGGAAACGCTAATGCAGAATTAATGCATTGATTGAATCAATTAATCAATCAATCAATCAATCAATCAATCAATCAATCAATCAATCAATCAATCAATCAATCAATTAATGCATTGAATGCACTGCATGCACTGCCCGCATTCTCCAAAGTGGCGAGTCTCTGAACACTACACCACTTTGGAGAATGCGGGCAGTTTCCAACGTATCTCCCTGCCACGGGAAACGCTAATGCAGAATTAATGCATTGATTGAATCAATCAATCAATCAATCAATTAATGCATTGAATGCACTGCCCGCATTCTCCAAAGTGACGAGTCTCTGTGTGCCATGGAGAACCCGCCAACTGATTTGGGGCAAGTCGTGGCCTAATGGTTAGAGAGTCTGACTCGTAATCCTAAGGTTTTGGGTTCGAGTCTCGGGGCGGCCACGACTGAGGTGCCCTTGAGCAAGGCACCGAACCCCCCCCAACTGCTCTCCGGGCGCCGCAGCATAAATGGCTGCCCACTGCTCCGGGTGTGTGTTCACGGTGTGTGTGCACTTTGGATGGGTCAAATGCAGAGAACGAATACTGAGTATGGGTCACCGTACTTAGCCACATGTCACTTCATATTGAAAAGAATTCCTTTATTATTTGGTTGCTTTTATCCATCCATCCATCCATCCATCCATCCATCCATCCATCCATCCATCCATCCATCCATCCATCCATCTATCTATCTATCTATCTATCTATCTATCTATCTATCTATCTATCTATCCATCCATCCATCCATCCATCCATCCATCCATCCATCCATCCATCCATCTATCTATCTATCTATCTATCTATCTATCTATCTATCTATCTATCTATCTATCTATCTATCAAATCATTGGCTTTAAATCTGCAGCAAGAAATCTGATTGTAGCTGATGCCACATTATTTACATCATTTCCACCGGGGGCGCTAGTGTGGAAGGGTGTATATATCGGTTTAGGATGATTGAATTGAGTAACTTTAATACAATTTTTTAATTTTTTTTTATTATTCCAACATGTTTGAAACAGGTATCTTAAATTCCTGAATAAATCCAAACTCCTAACCCATACCTGGGCTGAGACTCGAACCCAAGACCCTGGTCTCATTACTATCGCACAACATATCACAGCAGACAGTAATTGTATCATTACATTATAAGCCATAATTTAAAAAAATAAGAAGAAGAAAATAAGAAGAATCTAAAAAAATGAGGTTTAGTATCATTTTTTTGTGAAACCTATTTTTAACTAACATTTGGGTCTTTTCTCACGCTCTCCCACCACACATTGTATTTCTCATGCAGAAAAACTTTTTGACTATTTATCATATTTATCGTAAGCCGCAGCGCCCAAAACGTATCAGTCTGTCTCTATGGAACCGGGCAGGAATCAAGCGCATCTCTCCTGGAGCTCTTAGTCGAGCCTGACACTTATCAGCCAATCAAAAATGGAGGCTACACAATAGCCAATGAAAAAAGAAACATTCATTAGCAAGCGTATTTTCGATGGTCAGTGTGAATAAAACCTCAACACGAAACAATCATGAACCTAAAAATGGCTGAGCTTGTGCTGAACTGTTTTAAATGGGAGCAACATTACACATGATAAAGGGGTCCACAAAGGCAACAAACACAATAAAAAAAAAAGAAAGAAGAGAGAGAGAGAGGGAGCAGAGAGATGCAGCGCGAGAGCGAGCGAGCGAGCGAGAGAGAGAAGGCAAGAGAGAGGAGAAGAGAGAGAGGAGAGGAGAGCGAAGAGGGAGAGGAGAAGAAGAGATAGCGCAAGGAGAGAGAGAGAGGAGAGCGAGGGAGAGAGAGAGAGAGGAGAGAGCGAGAGAGAGAGAGGGAGAGAGAGAAAGGGAGAGGAGAGAAAGAGAGAGGAAGAGAGGGGAAAGGGAGAAGCAAAGAGAGAGAGGAGAAAGAGAAAGAGAGAGAAAAGGGAGAGAGAGAAGATAGAGATCTATAACTAGAGGATATCTCTCAAGATATCGAGCTATATCCCTCTCTCTCTCTCTTTCTCAAGTTCTCTCTCTCTCTCTCTCTCTCTCTCTCTCTCTCTCTCTCTCTCTCTCTCTCTCTCTCTCTCACACACACACACACACACACACACACACACACACACACACACACACACACACACACACACACATACACATTCCAAATTAATAAATGGAAATGAAACAAATACGTTGTATATGGTTACATTGTGGTCAGTGATCCTTACCATACACTGCAACACCACCATTATTATTATTATCATTGTTTTATTTATTTATTTGTTTGTTTGTTTGTTTGTTTGTTTGTTTGTTTGTGGGGGGGGCGGTTCGATTTGTTGCTGGGGGGTTAGAGATGTCACGCTTGCCTGTCTTCAAAACTTGAGAGCCCTGAGGTAATTTTCCTTATTTTTCAGTGTAAGTTAAATAAGACTTTCACTACGAGATAGCTGGACATGCCACGTTTGTCCAGTTTCCTCAATCCTTCTCTTTCACCTCATACAATTCCTTTCAGACTGTTCCATTCTGATCCGGATAAAAGTGAAGACATTGATTTTGAAATGAAAATGACTATACAGGCCTTCATGGCTGCATGGGCACGATGCTACACTGGTTTCTCTGCCAGGTTGTACAGTATGTGTAGGTTTTGCAGGTGATCTCAGGCTAACGGTGCTTTATCGATCCATCTGAGTTTTATTATATCTTTGATGATCTTACTGGTCTCTCTTGCAGTGGTAATTTATAGTTAAGGAGATAAATGGGTACTGAAAAGCTTGTTGAATTGATGTTCTCCCCTTTTGTACATGCTTAAGTGACTAAATGCGTTATTAAATCGTGCTTTCATGCCAAGTACTTCATAATTTTGCCACCATTTTATTTCATTGTCATTTATTGTTTCCTGAGAGACAGGTCAGAGAATTATAGCTTTGAACCAGGACTAATGTTTGCTGATTGCCAAATCTCAGTCTCGCTGTATTTACAACAAACAGGATGTTGCTCTGATCCTATGCCAGACTGATAACTGAGGCAAAATGATTTCTTGAGGTCAGAGAGTCAGAGACAAAACCGACAAACAAGACGGATTAATCACATAGAGCTTTTCCAGAATAGTTTATAGCTGTACAGTGTTTCTTTTTTTCGTCTTAGTACACCGACTACACTTGAGTCTATTTGCAGACAGACTCTTCAGTATTGTCACATCGCATCACATGATGTAAAGTCCATTGCATCATACCATCTTCTGGTGACAGATCTTATAATAACAGACACCACATTTATGTTTCATGACTTCACACTAATCACAATATGAAATCCAGGGGATTTAAATAATGGATTTGCACCAATCTGTTTGCATTTGATCAACAATTTGCTTTCTGAGAGGCTGTAATTCATGGCATTTTAAACAGTCAGGATGAAACTCTAGCTGAAGGCTCTTTCATGCCATTAAACATAAATTTTAGTTCTAGCTCAGTGAAGCAAAAAAATATCCTTAGCCAAATAACAGTATGACATAGAGTTCTTTTTTTAGACACATCTGATTAAATAAAGTTCCATTTGCAAGTGAATAATCTGGGTTTAAAATATGCGTATAAGTTTATAAATCTTTAAAATCCTGTATTATATTACCCTATGGGAGAAATATGGTACTGCTTGTATGAATACATTTAGAAACATGCCTATAAATATAGGTCCTACTGTTATGATGCAATATATATATACCCAAAAACTGAATTTTCTATGATGGATTGATTTCACAAAATTTGAATGAATGAAGAAGACATCTGGACTGATGATGTAATAATAATAATAATAATAATAATAATAATAATAATAATAATAATAATAATAATAAGAAGAAGAAGAAGAAGAAGAATAGTTATTATTATTATTATTATTATTATTATTATTATTATTATTATTATTATTATTATTATTATTAATATTATTGTGGTTATAATAATAATAATAATAATAATAATAATAATAATAATAATAATAATAATAATAATAATAATAACAATAATAATAATAAGAGGAAGAAGAAGAAGAAGAAGAAGAAGAAGAAGAAGAGTAATTAGTATTATTATTCTGGTTATAATAATAATAAGAAGAATAAGAATAGTAATTATTATTATTATTATTATTATTATTGTGGTTATAATAATAATAATAATAATAATAATAATAATAATTATTATTATTATTATTATTATTATTATTATTATTATTATTATTATTATTATTATTTTTATTGTTATTATTTTCTGTATAATTGGAAATATTTATGAGCAGAACTTTATTCTCCAATGAATTTCTATTATTTTAATAAGAAATTTTTTTTTCAGGTTTGCATTCAGTAGCAAAAAAAGATTTCATCAGCTTTGATAAAGGTTTTGTGAGGATTTTTTTGCACTCCCATCAACATACCATCACATTACATTATATCTTTCAACGATAATTGATAACATTTGAAGCACCATGTGCATTTGAAGCACCATGTGCAAATTAAACTTAATCTCTCATTACCTGATAATCATAGACACGGCGCTCAGAGAATCAGTGCTATGTGATTGATTGTTTATGGTGTGAAGGCTTGATGTCTTTTGTAATTAATTCGATGTCATCATTTATTTAAGAATTTCCTGCAGTGTGTGCAATATTGATTTATTTTTCTGTCAGCAATGAAACATCGAATAGCACTGAAATCTTTCCATATTTTACGTTTACAGCATTTGGCAGACTCTCTTATCCAGAGCGACTTACATTTACCTCATTTATACATCTGTGCAATAATCTAATATGCGGACCACATGATCCGCTGTGGCCACCCGGAACAGGGAGCAGATAAAAGAGGAATAAGAGAAAGATCCAGCTGAGCAATTGAGGGTTAAGGGCCTTGATTCGGGGCCAAGCAATGGCAGCTTGATGGCCCTAGGTTTCAAACTCACAACCTACTACGATCAGTCATCCAAAGACATTAACCTTTGAGCTACCACATCCTCTCATCCATAATTCTTGTCCCCAAGTCCTCACACTAAACGTGTAACTTTTTTTCATGCACTTTAATTTCTTCTTCCTTTTACTTCCTTTTATGAGTTCATATAAACAGTTAGTAAAATGGAGCACTGGACTAGGCTTTGAATGCTATGCTAACTTGGTTTCAAGATGGTTCTTCTAGATAAATTTACACCCATAAGCAAAAAAAGGTTGAATAGATGCACTACTATTATTATTATTAGTAGTCGTAATAGCAGCGATAGTAGAAGTCGACCCAGGTTTACCAAGCTGCCACTGCAGGGCCTTTAACCCTTAATTGCTCCGTTGTGTAAAATGAGATAAACATGTAAGTCTCTCTGGATAAGAATGTAGTTGTAGCCGCAGCAGCAGTAGTAGAAGCGGTAGTGGTAGTTGTAGGGGTGGCGGTAATTGCAGTAACAGTGGTAACAGAATTAGAAGCAATGATATTATTAGTAGTAGTGGTTATTGTAGAAGTAGTAGTAGTGGTAGTAGTAGCAGTAATGGTGCTAATAGAAATGACTGTACTTGTATTAGTAGCAGTGGTGCGATTAGCAGTATAGGTTGTAAAATAAAAATTGTGGTGTTAGTAGTAGCAGTAATATTAGTGGCAGTAGAAGCAGTAGTTCTGCTGGTAGTATTGGTGGTAGTATTAATAGTATCTACCCATCCCGAGGCACCCAGAAATTGTACCAGCTCCGATTGTCTTCCATGCGATGAAGTTTTTGGACCTCCACTGAGACGAGTCCGACTCTGTGAGAATCCTGAGGCATCTAGAGATCCACCAGCTCCAGTTAGACTCTTCGATGCTAAAGAGGAGATGTGAACTCCATGTGGTCTTTTACATCAATACAACATTTATCAGACTGTATATTTATAATCACACCCTCCAGTGTCACCCAGATGAGGATGAGGTTCCCCTTTGAGTCTGGTTCCTCTCAAGGTTTCTTCCTTTACCATCTAAGGGAGTTTTTCCTCCCCACAGTCACCTGAGTCACCTCAGACTTGTTCATTCAGGTTAACACATACTCATTTAAATATATCTAATATTACTTTAGAATTTTTGTATTATATTAATCTTTATATTATTCTTTATAATAACCTTTTGTTCTATGTTTGTTCTGTTAAACTGTTTTGAGACATTGTCAACTGTAAAGAGCGCTGTACAAATACACTTGAATAGTATCAACAGTAATAATAATAGAAGTTGTTGTATTTGTAATAGTGATATATGTGGTTATAATGGTAGTACAAATTTATAGTAAGTTTCTATTTGAACACAAGAAGAGCCTAACTCATGCAACCATGGACAATCAATATCAATGTTTTTATGTATGCACTGAGAGAAAAGAACTTGATCAAAAGATTTGATGCATCAGTGAAGCACGGAGAATGATGAGATGAATAAACAATAAGAATAAGAATAAATAAATAAATAAATAAATATCATGATCTACTGAACCCACTGGTCTTATGATGTGTAAATGTTCTGGCAAAGTCTTCAGCGCAGCAGAAATCTGATATTGTAGCTAACGTCAGATTATACAAGCCTTTAATGAGTCTAACATGAACTGGATACATGCAGTGTGCTTAATAAACCTTTCATTGTTACTGGGATGGAAGGTCTGTGTGTGTTTGTGTAGCTTCACAGAAACATCACCATTCCAGTTTATTTTAATACGACTATACCGTTAAATGTTTTTATACAAACACTTCAATGTGAACATATTCTTTAGAAACAACCTGAGACTTTTAAAGTGAAATACATTAGTTTCAGTTTAGTTGCCAGAGAATCCATTTAAACACAAATAAAAGTGTATATGATTGATTAGAATGTAGTCCTAATAGGCTTTTTTTGCTCATTTTTTTTTAAGAGCTTTCAGAACGATAAGGTTGTGTAGATCTTAACTGCAAGTTTTTATCATTCCAAACCAGCGGTGTCCAATCTTATCCGGAAAGGGCCGGTGTGGGTGCAGGTTTATATTCCAACCAAGCAGAAGCCACACCAGAGTCTACTAAAAGCCAAGAACAACTGATTAAACAGGTGGAATCAGGTGTGGCTTCTGGTGGTTGGAATGAAAACCTGCACCCAGACCGGCGCTTTGTGGATAAGATTGGACACCGCTGTTCTAAACCCTGCTTTTAATCCCAGGTAGAGGAACATTTCGCACCTGTGATTTGGGGGATGTAGTAGTTAAGCGGGCAAGGTGTTGGAGTAGTGATTGGAAGGTTGTGAGTTTGATTCCCAAGTCCTCAGAGATACTACTGCTGGGTCACTGAACAAGGCCCTTACTTGCTCAGTTGTATAAAATGAGAAATGTCATTTAGAAGCAGGGTTAGAATAGCTTTTTTCCTTAGGGCTATAGGGCCAGATTTATCCTTACAATGTGGGGCCAAATGTGTACAGTCTGAAAATGCAGTTAAAATGTCATAAGGAACAAGAACAATGTGACAAACTTAAAAAGAACAAAATAGATGTAAAAGAGTGTTAAAACCTGCTCAGGTGCAGGTTTTCCTCACTGATGTGAGATCGTGAGATGCATGCTGGGTTTATCCAATCAGGGTTGCTGATGCAGCTAATACACTGTAGCTCCTAAGAAGAAGGTTAGGAATCCAGATTATGAAAACCTAGGATTAAGTGTTAACCCCAGGTAAAGTATGAGCGGTGTGAAATGTCAAAGGGAATCCTGCGTTATTCTGTTTTAACAGCCATTTACTATAATCCAGGTGAAGCATTTCACATGTTTAAAGCTCTAATGTATTTAGCCAGTTTTAAAAATAATAATAATAATAATAATAATAATAATAATAATAATAATAATAATAATAATACATTTAAGAATTTCAATAATATCCATTTGAGGAAATGGATGGCTGGAAAATCTCAGCTCGAACATTACAATGCCAAGGTCCTGAGTAGACCTCTGTGGACTCCATGGACGATATTTCATTAACGTCAGTAAATTAGCTGCAGGTTTGCCATCTGGATGAGTAAAATATTCATGTCATACCCGGTGTAATGTAGCATCACTAATGTAACATGCATGCTGCTGGACACAGGACGGCGCTGCAGAAGGGGCCTGTTGTATTAAACAGCTGATGGAGCTTGTGACAGTTCATAATGTACACATTTATATATGTGTCCCTTCTTTCAGTTGAACTCTTCATGAAATATTAGCACAGTGCAGTGAACATGGCTCCAAACAGAATATGAGACTCACACAGACTCAAGATTTTAGTCAAATGTTAATTTTTTTCATATCACTCTCAACATAGTGAATTTCCTGGTTACACATTTGCACTTTTTGGTGAATTGATTTATAATCACACTTCTGGTGTCACACAGATGGATGGATTTCCTATAGAGATTGGTTCCTCTCAATGTTCCCACCTTATATCATCTAAGGGAGATTTTCCTTCACTATTTCTTTCACTATCACCTCTGGCTTGCTCTTTAGGTATAAATTAATATATTCAATCAATCAATCAATCAATCAATCAATCAATCAAATTTTATTTATAGAGCACCTTGCAACGACCAAAAGGAGCACAAGGTGCTTTCCAGTAAAACAACAATAGATAATAAAATATAAGAACACAATGAACATAAAATAGCAGTTGAATCAGGGGCTACATGTTAAAGGTTTCTATGAATAAATGAGTTTTTAACTGTGATTTAAAAACACTCAGCACAGTGATGGATCGTATGTGTGCTGGAAGTGCGTTCCACAGCTTTGGTCCCTGGACGGCAAATGACCGCATCCAAACTTTTTATATTTGTACTTGGAAGTGGAGAGTTCTGGCTGGTTGGTAGACCGTTATTACTTCACCAGACCATTGATTACCTTAACACAAACAGCAGGACCTTATACTCCACCCTAAACCGCACCGGGAGCCAGTGAAGCGAGAGGAGGACAGGGGTGATGTGTGATCATTTGGAGGTGTTAGAGAGAAGACATGCTGCTGCGTTTCGTACCCTTTGGAGACGATTGAGAAGTGATTGATTAAGTTTAATCAGTTGGTTAAATATTTATAAATGTAATAATTTAAAGTGTATTAATATTTCTATAAAGTTGATTTGTTGCAATACAAAATAAATGATAAATTGGAAAGCTGGGGTTCTCAAATCATTCGTTGCAAATTTTACATAAATACAATGAATTTAGTGTAAAAACCATATTTTGCCTATTTATTGGAGCCAAAGAGCTTTCTGTCCAACATCATATTAGATCTGAGGATCTGATTGAAGCCAATGTGTGGGTTGTAATCTGCACCACTTTTAAACATCATGGAGGCCTTGTTATGATTTAAAAATCCCTGGGGTTGTCCAGGCCTTACTTGGAGTAGCACGCTGCTAAAAGACATCGAATGAACTCTCCATGTGTTTGTTGTTCAGTGCTGCTTTATGTAATCCTAACAAATTGCTCATCTTCTTCCCCACAAATCCTTGTATCCTTGTATTTATCCTATTTCTGGACAGGAAAGCAAGTGAAAGTTTGTTGTACGACAACATAAATCTGCTGCACATAACGAGTAACGCGGCCGAAGTAAACACCGAGTTGATAGATGACTCTCATTTATACACGAGTCAGAGTCTTTGAGTAATGGTCTTTAACACCTCCCGTCAGTGTTGGTTTATCTGTAGCAATAACAACAGTGTCATGTGTTAATAGAAGTTAAACGTTTCGGCATGGAAAAAGTTTCTCACGTAACACATTGGAACAGGAGACATCAAACCCGAGAACGTTACAGATGAAATTATTTCCGTCCTTTAGCGTGTAAGGGCGAGAGAGGTTAAAGCCGCTTTGTGGCTCAGACACACTGTGCATCAAACGACTCCTGCAGCATATTAAAGACAGTAGGGAGAAGGACCCCAGAGCCGCCACATATTTCAGCTTTATAAATATTCCACGGTCAAACTCAAGCAGGATTTAAGTGATTCAAAGTTTTTGTTTTTTTTAAATCCACATCCACTTTATTATAGATAAACCTGGGGAATTTTGACTAAATGCAGTCTATTTATAGCACATTACAGCGAGGATCTGATTAGGGAGTAAATATTGTTATACATAACTTTGTTCATATAAACAGTACAGACCAAAAGTTGGGACACGCCTTCCAAAAGTTTGGACACACCACCTTTTCAACAGGACAATGACCACAAACACACCTCCAGGCTGTGTAAGGGCTATTTGACCATGAAGGAGAGTGATGGGGTGCTGCACCAGATGACCTGGCCTCCACAGTCACCGGACCTGAACCCGATCGAGATGGTTTGGGGTGAGCTGGACCGCAGAGTGAAGGCAAAAGGGCCAACAAGTGCTAAGCATCTCTGGGAACTCCTTCAAGCTTGAAGCTCATCAAGAGAATGCCAAGTGTGTGCAAAGCAGTAATCAGAGCAAAAGGTGGCTACTTTGAAGAACCTAGAATATGACATATTTTCAGTTGTTTCACACTTTTTTGTTATGTACATATATAATTCCACATGTGTTCATTCATAGTTTTGATGCCTTCAGTGTGAATCTACAATTTTCATAGTCATGAAAATAAAGAAAACTCTTTGAATGAGAAGGTGTCCAAACTTTTGGTCTGTACTGTATATTGGTTTTAATTATACATCAAACATGATCTTTACTTGGGATTGTAGTACAGGACGACTCAGAACTAATCTAGATCACATCATTAGACCGTTCATTCTGGAATTCTTTTCTGCACTTTGACTACATGAATCTGAAGCTCTAAACTCTTTCAGTGTGTTTCATAGCAATGTGTTTATCAAATAGAAAGATCCTGGAGAGTTCAGAAAAAGGGTTAAAAAAAAAAAGATACTGGCAAGCTTCAGCAAGCAGCTCAGCAACATTGTTGATTTGATTATTATCTTTTACACCGTCATGCGCATCCCAGACTAAAAATTGTCCATCAAATCGACCAGGGTATTGATTTTGTCCTCCCCGAGGGGGGAAAATAAAAAAAAAAAGAAAGAAAATGAACTTCCTGCTAGTGAGATGCTGAGACATCTAGTAAGTGAAATAGGAAACTCATATAACAGCAAATAATCAGAATCTTAGATATATTTATATATTTAATACTAATAAACCTTACGCGTATGATTGGTTTTAATATAAAAAAAACTTAGTGCGGGATTTAAAAAAAACAGTTTGTAAATTTTTAACCTGCGACTTTACTACAAGGCTAGAGTTATGAGGATCTGTTCAATCTCTCGGGTCTGACAGTCTATCGATTTTCCTCTGCACCCTCATTCATTGGAGGATTTTCTCTTTGAGATAATAAAAGCCGTTGATATCATCCCAAATCTCCATTAAGTGTCAAATGCTCGAATCCTTATCTCAATCTGAAGCGGAAGCTGAGTTGAACTTTTCTCTGACCTGCTCAAGGTCTTTTCTTTACCTTTCTCTTCCACCTTCACACACACACACACACACACACACACACACACACACACACACACACACACACACACACACACACACACACACATCCTAATCTCTACAGATCCTGTCATTAGTACAAATTAAAATAGAAGTGTGTTTTTGAAATCTAGAATAATAGAAGTTACTTTTTTTCAAATGTTAAAGCGAGTATCCTTAAATATAAGCATGCTACAGTTGAAAAGTTGATGTGAAAAGTCACGTTGGACAAAGCTAAGACTTACAGTTTCATTCAAATGAATATTTCTATGCGGCAGAGACGGACGGAACTGTCAGAGTAAGTGAAGTGAAGAGAAAGGGAATATTTCAGAGCTGAACTTTCTTTTTGTGTTATGGATGATGCACAGCTTGAAGATAAGACGTTTTTCCTTCTCCGATGAAAACAACTCTATATTCAGCTGCTTCTTGTAAAGGATTGAAGCTAAGAGCTATATTCGGAGACTCGAGAGAACATAGCCGGGACGAAATGTCTCCAGATTCTGACCTTGAACTTGTACTTATTTTTGTAGACAGTGTGAATACACTCACCAAATCAGCAGTTGTGAATTTATAAATCAAACGAATTGCCTAGATGCAGAGGTTACTTTTTCTTGGCACGCATGAAGGAAATCTAAAGAAACGGTTCTTAGCTCAAACTAGCTCAAGCTAGACTGCATTCTATACGGCACACTGACTCCCTGGTTAATTGTCAACTCTTTGTCTTTTCCTGCCTTGTGCTCGTTATGTTTTCCCCCCACATGTGCTTTTGCCCCACCCTTATCATTGTTTCTATTTTTCTGCCTTCTTTGTTCTCACCCATTTCCCATGTTCCCTTAATTACCCCACCAATGTGAATGTGACAATCAGTAGTCAGGGGAATCAACCCAGGTTCTAGTACATAAGATCTTATGGTTTAACAAACACAAACCCAGATGCAAATAAACGGTCAAGGTTCTTTATTAGAAAAAAGAAAGAAAAAAGAAAATAGAATAACAGCCATCCAAAAGTATCTACACTTTGAGACAGAAATGCTGCAAATAAACAAATATTTCTCCATCTTCCAAACAATCAGCATCCTTATTTTTCTTATAGTAAAGTCTGTTAGAATTTTATGACCAACCTTTTTTTATCTCAAAGTCTAATTTATGCAATGTCTTTATTTTGAATCCTTCATAGGCTTCATGCATTCTGTCTGTGGCTGAAGATCCATCGTTCTCGAAGTATGATAGTTTCTAACCAGAAAAAGGTTCAAATTGTAAAAGATCTTTTCATATTCTGCTTTGAAACTGACTGTAATTAAACAAATGACAATTATTATTAGATATGATAAGTTATTTTGAACAAATAACCAATATTGTTTATCCTTAATTTAGTACCATTGCTTATAAAATTGCTCAGTAAACTAATTAATTGTAACTGGTGTAAACCAGAGACTCTAACAGTGACAAATTTCCATTAAACATTTTTACGCACATATTATTAATTACACCTGCACCTGCAGTGGTAGCTTGGTGGACCTGGGATTTGGACTCACGACCTTCTGGTCAGTGGTCCAACACCTTAACCACTAGGCTACCACGTCCCTACATATATAAAAACATATGTGCTGCATCAAGTGCTATTTTATAGGTTTGCAGCCAATCATGTCTCTCGGTATGCAATGATATATTTCCTTTCTGGATTTGTTGTGGAAGTTTTGAGGTTTGAGAGAATTAAAGCATAAAATATCACACTGGTAGACACGGGCAAGACTAAAAAAGGTTTCACAATTTATTGTGTTCAGCTGTGCAGCAGGACCCAACACTCCTCATATATTATGATAGATGAAGGGCCACCATCATTGATTACATCAAGGTTTTATAGACAGAACTCAAGTAAAGAAGATATGTAAAAGCAAAACATCATCAATCATAGGCTCAGAATCACTGCATGCTCGTCTCCTGGTCAAGCTAATCTGGACCGGGCCTAGGTCTGCTAGAAGGCCTACTAGAAGATTTACCGGAAGTTGTTTATGCCTAATTCCCGACAACTCGTCTCCAGTCCCTACTGCCCTTGCCATAAACTTAAGAAAACAACCGATGACAATTTCAGTCTCTAGTTTCTAAAGATACAAAGTAAAAGCATAGAAAGACAAGGCCTTATAAACAGATTAGAAATTTCCACCACAGATCCTTGTTATGACAATCAGGCCTAATATTTACACACTTACCGACTCTCTCCACACCTTATATCCAGTTTGAAACTCAGCAGGTGACCATGTGTTTATATATGTATTCATTTATCATATCAATTTTTTATCTCCTTATCATCGCATCTGATTATTTGTTTAGTATATAAAGTAGAAAAATGTCCTTTGTCACTGGATGTGGTAGCTCAGTGGTTAAGGTGTTGGGCTACTGATCGGAAGGTCGTGGGTTTGAACCCCAGGTCCTCCAAGCTGCTACTGCTTGGCCCCTGAGCAAGGCCCTTAACCCTCAGTTGCAAGTCATTCTGGATAAGGGTGTCTGGTAAATGTATAAAATACAACAACATTTAGTGTGGGAAACATGGACATTTTAATAGAACACACTGAAACGAACTTACCTAAAAATAAATAAATAAATAAATAAACAGAATTCACTCTAAATCTATTTAATATCGCACATTGATTATAGAATAAAACGATAAGAAACATACAGCAGGTTGTATGCAGTGATAGTGAATTGTAGTGCATATAGCAGCAAAGAGAAAGCTTAGTGTAAAGTATCGCAGCTGAGAGCAAAAAAAATGGAGCTTCCTTTTATTTCCCCAGAATAAATGAATCCGAAGAGCTCAATGTCTGATCTGTTAATGAATCTCCTGATGTCTGAACAGAAATGTGAGGTATTACACTAAGTAGCACTGCACACACATATTGTAAAAAAAGAAAAATAAATGATTCATTTATCAGGGCTGTCTGATGGAACGTTTGAATAAAAATAGAATGAATGTGTGAATGAATTTAAGATTGGTTCAGATCATCAAACCTGTCCTAATAAACCGGTCTTGCATGATTCATCATTTTCCAGTCATGTATTGATCAGAAAAAAAAAAACTAACAGATCAAGTTCACAATGTTCAACAAACATTTCCAGTATAATTTAGTGTAAAAACTACTGTTACGTCCAAAGACGTATATTTTGTCTTGTCTTGTGGTTGCTGTTGTCTCCTGCTCTCCTGTGGCTCCTCCCACTGTCTTCTCTCAGGTCACCTAATTGCTTCCTCCCAGCTGCGCCTGTTTACCAACCGGAAGGAAAGGAGTTTAAAAGCAGAGCAGAAGGTTCTGTCAGCGAGACCTTTTTTCTCCAAGAGCATGATCCGTGTTCTGCCCAGCCCGGCGTATGGAATTCAATGTTGGGCTTATTATCCAATGTTATAGTGATCAGTGACTTTGGTTCTTATTGTTCTTTTGTTATCGTGTGTAATTTTGGGAACGGTAGGGAGGTGGGTGCCACTTTATTTTGTGAATCCTTGTTTTCCCCTGTTTTGTGTTAGTTAGGGAGTGAGTTCCACTTTCCAGGCAGTGAACTTTTGTTTGTTATTTTGGTGTTGCCCCCTTCTGAGATTTTGTTCCCTTCCTCAGTTGAACTTGAACTGATTAGTTTTTTTCTACCTATTATATCCTGATGCTTAAATAAAACTTTTAAATTCAATAAGGAACGTTGTTGATGTGGTGCTGTGGCAGGGTCCGGGTTATGCTCTTCTCTCTTATGTTAGGTCCTAAAACCCCTAGACACGTGAGCTACGCACGGGACGTAGCACTACTGACAATTACCTAAACACAACTTAAACCTGTTATTCTCTTTCTCGCTCTGTGTCGTAGACAGAATGTTAACTACTTCCTGTTCTTTCTGTTCTGATTTATAAAGAAAACTATTCATATCAGATGTAGGGTTGGTCATGTGTTCTACAGTAACATTGCAACTTTCCTGTACATGTGACAATATCATACTAATTATATAAAATCTGTGCAAGGAAACTCCTTGTTGGCTTTATATCCAAAGTATTTTCTTTTCTGTGTTGGTCTTCATAACAGGATTATACACGACCACAGCCTCAAGGGTTTGACTGCAACACCATCAGAAATCTCCCTGTAATGGATTCAAGATGGGATTGAATTAAATCATGTGCTGCTGAAGGCTGTTTATCCAATTACTGCTTGACCCTTTATACTCATTTTAGTCACAATATGTTCTATATGTATGGTATTTTAATGATAAAGCAAACTGCACTCATAAGTGTTTATCAACCATCGAAATCAGCTGCTTTTAATAGAATGCGCTGTATGATGAGTTTCCTGTTATAATTACTAATTAGGTGCTTAGCAAGTGATAAGCAGTCTAATGGCTTTTTGTCAGAATGTGAGACCGCAAACACTGGACTCTAAAATGTATAAAGGCTAACAGTGATGCTAACATGAGGAACGATGTTGCATGAGTTTCCTATTGTTAGTTCTGCTCCAGTAATCTGATCGCTCCAGCAGTTTTACTGTGTATATATGAAGTGTTTATATATCGATTATTTGGGAAAATTTACTATTGAGGATTATCGCTTTTGGCTTGTAAGGTGCCGAGGAAAAGGAAGAAAGTACACCAATTTCACAAGAAGCACCTTTAAAAGAAATGATAATAAAAAAAATTATATTATATTATACTTAAGGTATAATATTTTTTAGGTATTAAAATTTTATTATACTTAACGTATTATACTTATACCATGAGTTTAAATATATATATATATATATATATATATATATATATATATATATATATACGTATATATATATATATATAACTGCAAAATATAGGGAAAGAAGTGCTATTTGAAGTGTTTCCTGAATAAGAAGGTCTTCAACCACCGTTAGACTCAGCTGTCCAGACCTCTAGGGGAAGCTTGTAGTTTACTTGCCTCTTACCCTGAGAGATGGTCGAGCACTGCTGGTAGATCTGAGGGTGTGGGGTGCAGTGCTGGAGTGATGAGGGCTTTGAGGTAAGAGGGAGCTGGTTCATTTTTGGAGTTAAGCATGAACAAATCAGGAATTAATGAAGAGTTAACCTTACTATGATGAATTCATGATGAATAACGACCACTCGGGGTTATACTAAATCAAACATGCTCTTGGTAAGCAAACAATTTAAAATAATTTTATTCAAAGGCATTTCTTACAGTAGTATTTCTAGCATTATGTCAAGAACTCAGTGTTTCAGAGTTCTGAGAATAAGGATATGTCCATAATATATATATAGTACAGACCAAAAGTTTGGACACACCACCTTTTCAACAGGACAATGACCCCAAACACACCTCCAGGCTGTGTAAGGGCTATTTGACCATGAAGGAGAGTGATGGGGTGCTGCACCAGATGACCTGGCCTCCACAGTCACCGGACCTGAACCCAATCGAGATGGTTTGGGGTGAGCTGGACCGCAGAGTGAAGGCAAAAGGGCCAACAAGTGCTAAGCATCTCTGGGAACTCCTTCAAGACTGTTGGAAGACCATTTCAGGTGACGACCTCTTGAAGCTCATCAAGAGAATGCCAAGAGTGTGCAAAGCAGTAATCAAAGCAAAAGGTGGCTACTTTGATGAACCTATAATATGACATATTTTCAGTCGTTTCACACTTTTTTGTTACGTACGTATATAATTCCACATGTGTTAATTCCTAGTTTTGATGCCGTCAGTGTGAATCTACAATTTTCATAGTCATGAAAATAAAGAAAACTCTTTGAATGAGAAGGTGTGTCCAAACTTTTGGTAAACAACTCCATAACAAAATGCATAACAAAAAAGAAATCTTTATTTGCTTGAGTTTTGTAGGAAAAAATGCAGATTTATGCTCATAGAAAATCAGATCAATCCAAACCCATGTTCATGTCTGTAAAGCTCTGTATAACAGATATGCCGAAGATGAACTTCCTAATTAAAGGAAATGATGAAAATTTGCATACACTCAGTGTACAGTTTTGATTTGAACATATGCAATGCTGATGAATACGAGTCATTGCATATGTTTTGATTTGAACATATGCAATGCTGATGAATACGAGTCATTGCAATTAACACTAATTAGGCTGCAGCTGAATGTACGGCTGTAGATCCTGTCTGGCAAACAGACATTAAGTGGATTCTGTTTAACAGAAGAGAATTTATGCATTGTTTATGGATATGAATGATTTCTGTGGCGCTCAGGCTGCTGCTCGTAATTCTACAGAAACCGTTTAAACGGATTCAATTAGCCCCTGATCGCTGGATGCAGTGTGTGTTGAACTTCTGAGTCGCTGCAACACTTCACTTCCTGTTGGAAAATTGATGTCCTCACTTTAGTGCTGTTTTCTACTCAGCATGTCGTTCATCACAGAAATGAGCTCTGAGGTCTATTAGTTGCTCTGAGGTTTTTTTTAGTGCATGATTCAGCATACTTTCACAGATTTGGGGCTTGTGTGTTTGTGTGTGTGTGTGTGTGTGTGTGTGTGTGTGTGTGTGTGTGTGTGTGTGTGTGTGTGTGTGTGTGTGTGTGTGTGTGTGTGTTTATGATTCTGATAGTGTGATAAAGCTTTAATTCGCCATTAACATGTTAATGCAAATCCTTCTATGTAAAATGTCTCATGCTACATTCACACATACAGCAGCCTGCAGTAAAGATGGTTCATTTTAATGAATAAATAAAAGTGATCATTGCTAAATAGATGTCTGGCCACACAACCGACCTGAGAAAAGTTTAACTTTAGACAAACATGGAGCGACTCAGTGCAGCAACTACCAACAGAAGTAGTACAGTTGAGCGACAAAGTGCACACCGTTTCTCCTTCATCTCTTCTGATATGATGCAGATGTAATCTGGTAAATTGTATACACAAGCACCAAATCTCACTGTTTTAGTGGCAAGAAAATTGATTTGGAAAGTTGAAATAAATACTGATAAACGTTATTACCATGGCAACCGGTTGTAGGAACGCCTACTGGTGAATTCAAAGTATAGCGACTGGATATTTGCAGCAAAAAAAAAAAATCACTGTATGTGTGAACGTAGCGTCGTAGCGTCGTACGAGCATAGCTCGTACATACATTTCGCAACCATGTTACTAGGAAAACCCACATCAATGAACATTCATGCAGTTATTCAGTTAACCAATCGTGTAGCAGCTTCACAATTCACATAATCATGCAGATATAAAGGACAGATGATTTATTTGAATAGTATGGAATTAAAATTTGACCATGGTATGTCATCTCGATCACATGTCTCATTTTCAAGCACAACACTCTTTAAATTTGATATAGAATGGTGCAAAAGTCAAAAAACATCCAGTGTGCGTCGATGCCGATCATTTGATTAGAGCGCCCTTGTTTAAGCTGATAGGAAATGTGCTTTAATTCAAATAAGCACACAGAGAGACAATACATTTATCGAAAATAAATCCTTCTGTCCAATCAGCACTTAGAATCCGAGCCTACTGCGGCGTAGAAATGCTTAAAACCTGTGGGAAATTCTATTCAGTTTTTTTCCTGTTTTTTTTTCTGCATGTTGGTTAAAATAAGGAAGGTGATTTGTTGGGATCCAAACAGAAAGGCTTGGCTTCATTTATCACCGCCAAAGCCAGAAAGCCTGCTTCATAAATAACACTTTACATAATAATGCATGCGGTTAAAAGCAAGTACGAGGAGAACGATTCATTTTCTATATCTAAAAAAATGCGTTCTTCGTGTAATTCCTCACACATGACACTAAACAGGGCTGATGTTTGGCAGGACAAAATTTCTAGAAAGATTTATTATCAATTATTTGGATCTTCTACTCTGTAATCTATATATTTAATCTATAATGCATGGTACTTGCTAGGGCTGGTGGGTAATGTAGTTCAGGATTAATGACAGTTGCATGGGATGTTGAATAATATGGTACAACATTAATATCACAGTCTGTAATTTAAGAAAGTGGATTTTCCTAAGTAGACCTCCTTCTCATTGGCACATTATTACAGTAATAACACAGTGAGCAGTTGACCTTCTTTTCCATTTTTTTTTTCTGAATGCAGGGAGACTAGAATTATAAGTGCTAATGATTCAAGTGGGTTATTTCATTATTTTATTCTCTTTTTTTGCTGTAGTTGCACATTTCCAACACACTAAAAGCTAGAAGAGGCTGGAGCTACAAGGTTCTCTAGATCTCTATATGGAACCCTGGGGTTCTGTACATTTCTGCAGTTTCCTTCCCCCCCAAAATGGTTCTATGTTGAACACTAGTAGCAATAAACCTTTTATATCAAGACTGTTCAATCATTTTAAAAAGCGTATAAGGTGGATTAAGGTGCCATTATTTTTGGAGCTTCATCTCTAGTCGAATTCTAGTCAATTTTATTTAGTTTGTCACATACACAGTACAACAGCCTGTTCCTGTTATGTAATAATAGCCAGACTGTTATGACATATGGAAGTATATAAAAGCAGATGACAATAAGGAAATATATGGAAACAAATGAATATGTATGAATATAATGTTGTTGATATACTGTTATAAAGCACAATGTAGTTTTGAAGGACCATGTTTATGAATCTTTTTAAAAAAAAAATCAAATAGTTTATTAAATTGGTGAAATCATTCAGACCAAACAAGAAACACTTTCACTCGCTCACTCATTTTCTACCGCTTATCCGAACTTCTCGGGTCACGGGGAGCCTGTGCCTATCTCAGGCGTCATCAGGCATCGAGGCAGGATACACCCTGGACGGAGTGCCAACCCATCACAGGGCACACACACACTCTCATTCACTCACACACTCACACACTACGGACAATTTTCCAGAGACGCCAATCAACCTACCATGCATGTCTTTGGACCGGGGGAGGAAACCGGAGTACCCGGAGGAAACCCCCGAGGCACGGGGAGAACATGCAAACTCCACACACACAAGGCGGAGGCGGGAATCGAACCCCGACCCTGGAGGTGTGAGGCGATCGCGAGGCGAACGTGCTACCCACTCACTTATTTATTTATTTATTTATTTATTTATTTATTTAGGATTTGTTGTATTTTCTTTTCTAAATTAGAA
>NC_062521.1:27753773-27763773 GCF_022655615.1 Tachysurus fulvidraco | reverse complement strand
ATTTAGGTCATTACTTTTATTTTTTTACATTGTAAATTTTAGATCATTTGTAGTACATTGCACCTTCAACTCACCAACAAAACTTGATCAATGTACCAAAACACCTCATACATGACTCAAAATAAGCCCAGAATACTTGCAAAAAATAAATAAATAAATGAATGAATGAATGAATGAATAAATAAATAATAATAATAAGGTAATTATTACATAAATGTGATGTAATTGATTTCTTTGCATTTTAAACAACTTTTTGCATAAATCAATATTTCTTTATGGAATAAAAACACCTTTTCACTTCATACCGTGCTCAAAAGTTTGCATACCTTGACAGAAATTGATAAACATTGCTATTTTTTTTGGAAAAAAGGACTGATAATGCAAAAGATTTTTTTTCTTATTTAAGAATAGTGGTCACATGAAGTCATTAATTATCACATAGTTTTTTGACTCCTTATTAAAACCCAATGATAACGGAAACAACTCTGATCAAAAGTTTATATATCCTCGTATGTTTGGCCACATTATAAACACACAGGTTGACACAGAGGTTTAAGTGGCTATTAAAGGGACGTTTCCACACCTGAGACTCATTGTAATTGTAATTATGTCTCTGCATAAATAATCAGTGAGTTTCTCAGGTTATGTGGTGATGCACTGACTTGGCTGGGGAATATAAAAGAACTGCCAATGGACCTGCGTAATAAGGTAGGTGAACTTTATAAAGAGAGAAAAGGATCTAAAAATATACAGTACAGACCAAAAGTTTGGACACACCTTCAAAAAGTTTGGACACACCACCTTTTCAACAGGACAATGACCCCAACCACACCTCCAGGCTGTGTAAGGGCTATTTGACCATGAAGGAGAGTGATGGGGTGCTGCACCAGATGACCTGGCCTCCACAGTCACCGGACCTGAAACCAATCGAGATGGTTTGGAGTTAGCTGGACCACAGAGTGAAGGCAAAAGGGGCAACAAGTGCTAAGCATCTCTGGGAACTCCTTCAAGACTGTTGGAAGACCATTTCAGGTGACGACCTCTTGAAGCTCATCAAGAGAATGCCAAGAGTGTGCAAAGCAGTAATCAGAGCAAAAGGTGGCTACTTTGAAGAACCTAGAATATGACATATTTTCAGTTGTTTCACACTTTTTTGTTACGTACGTATATAATTCCACATGTGTTAATTCATAGTTTTGATGCCTTCAGTGTGAATCTACAATTTTCATAGTCATGAAAATAAAGAAAACTCTTTGAATGAGAAGGTGTGTCCAAACTTTTGGTCTGTACTGTATCTCAACACATAAGCGTCAGTACTGTTCGAACACTGATAGAAAGGTGGAAAATAAGAGTTTGTGTTGATTCTAAGCCATGGTCAGGTAGACCAAGTAACGTTTCATCTATTACTACCAGACGAATAACCCACAAACAATTTAGAG
Source organism: Tachysurus fulvidraco (assembly GCF_022655615.1). Taxonomy (NCBI): domain Eukaryota; kingdom Metazoa; phylum Chordata; class Actinopteri; order Siluriformes; family Bagridae; genus Tachysurus; species Tachysurus fulvidraco. Next base: position 27,762,334 of record NC_062521.1, on the reverse strand, counting down.
AGAAATACATGCTGTTCTGGGAAGAAGTGGTGTTGTTTCAAGGAGCACAATAAGGAGGGCCCATGCCACAAAAAGACCTACCTTCAGTTCACCAGACAGTTTTGTCCTCTTCACAAGACTTCTGTGGAGATAGATAGACTAACACCATTGGTCTATTTATCATACACAATTGCCTAAAGATTACTTAGTTAGTATAAAGATATATATATAATATATATAAATACTAACTGCTGAGCTAAAGCATGACTGATACCAAGCCAACTTCCCCTGACTCTTTACCCGACTGAGACATTTCTAATGGAGTATAAAATATACATTATGTGCTCATTTTTACACAATAAACTACATATTTTAAACCAGTGTAACTCGAAGTCATGCACAGATTGCTGAGTGTAGATCAGTGAGAGCTGGTGGGAAGCGTTAAAGTCAAAGGGTATTAGACTGTGCTTTATGATATCCCTTTGGCTTTGCACAGTGTGTGCTCTGGAGATTTATCATATAAGTGACTGTCCTATGGCTGATGTTCACAATCTTCTTCAGATAGATAGATAGATAGATAGATAGATAGATAGATAGATAGATAGATAGATAGATAGATAGATAGATAGATAGATAGATAGATAGATAGATAGATAGATAGATAGATAGATTTCAACTCATTGAAATTAAATATATGTGACTTTGCCAAAAAGGGAGCAAAATAATAACCATTAACTTATTATTATTATTATTATTATTATTATTATTATTATTATTATTATTATTATTATAGATTTTTTAGAAAATTAGAAATGTTGATGAGTAGTATGGTATTACAGTTAACCCTTTTTTTAGATAAATAAATAGACAGATAGACAAATAGACACACACACACTCTCATTCACACACACATTCACACACTACGGATAATTTTCCAGAGATGCCAATCAACCTACCATGCATGTCTTTGGACCGGGGGAGAAAATTGGAGTACCCGGAGGAAACCCCCGAGGCAAACTCCACACACACAAGGCAGAAGCGGGAATCGAACTCCCAACCCTGGAGGTGTGAGGCGAACATGCTAACCACTAAGCCACCGTGCCCCCCCCCAAACACATACAGTATAATGCAAATACAAGCAAAGTGGCAATCTTACTACGACTTCTCACAGGTCACATGAGATCTCTACTGTCTGTATTTACCTTCTGAAAAGTTCTGAAAAGTGCTATTCATATAAACTTGAATTGAATTGAATTGAATAGTTCTAAGTCAGTCTGTTCAGGCCAATCAGAGAAAACATCTCTAAATGGAGGAGTCAGATCACAGTCCGTGTCGTCTTGTTTGTTAGATTAGACATTATAATGTTTTGCACGTGTTTGAATATGCAAGGGCCGAACAAACACAGTAGGATTAATGCTGCACTCACTGCTACAATCAATTATCATTGATTTATAGGGAGTCCACTGTCCAAACTGTGTATACTGTACCACAGTCCCCAAATATGCTCCCTATGTTTGTCATGTGGGTGAGTGTGAGGGAGTTATGACAATACCAGCATATTTAAATCTTACTTTTGTACATCACTATGAATAAAGATGCCTGCTAACTGGCATACATGTAAATGTAAGTACACACATAGCGTGATTCATTTGTAGTATTTCTGGCAGTCTGGCTAGCAAATTACTTCGTACACCTCTCTCCGAGGTAAATTATAAGAGTGCTCATGACTTTAAATATACCAACGGTCCCTAAGATTCCAGGGTGATAATCAAACAGGTTCCTCGTGCTAACAAAAGCTTCTAACTTGTCTAGGTGTTTGTCCGGTTATGTAGTCAATATGTAATACTATATAGTAGTCTGCTGTCATAGGAATGTGTCACATATACCTCTTTCAGTTTACTTTACATTTTCCGTGCGGATACGATACGTGTTTGTACTCAGGCAGCAATGTGTGAAATGTGTGTCTTCTCCCTGCAGGTTCGAATGAAGCTGCTTCTTCTCTCAGCATCGACAAGCTTTGCTACGGCAGATTTTTCTTCCGACTCACTTTACGTGTCAGTTTTAGCTCACAGAAGAGATTACTAGCACGTCACCGTGTGCCTTTGACGTCCCTTCTTGCTCCTCTTAGCAACTGTAGTTTGTTGTTTTTCCCCAGGTTCTGGGACTGGCTTACAATGGCTAACAAAAATCCATGTCGCTCTCTCCGCAACCTTCACCGCCATCTGCGTGGTCAAAAGTGTCAGGATCCAGCCCAGACTTTGGCTTTGTGCATTTGTTTATGTTCTGTGTTCACTTGTCTCTTCCTACCCGCCTCTGCACACCTGTTCCTTATGTGTTTAATTGTCATGTGTATTTAGCCATGCCGCGTTGCCTACGGCGGAGCAGAATCCTTGTTGTCGTCACGTATCAAGTCTTTTGTCATGTCTGGTATCGGCTGCGTCCTTGTTTTGTGTGCTTTTATTTAATAAACCCTTTTATTTTACGCTATCCTGCATTTGAGTCTGTTTTTATTTCCGCATCGCTGACAAAAAGTACCTGGATCATTTCTAGCCACTGCCTGACTTTCCAGACGGTTCCTCCTTAAATCCTAGGAATGCAGGGTTTAGTACAGTACAGCATTTCCTTTTGACATTTGACATTTCAAGAAAAGACTTTTTTTTTCCTCAACCATCATGCTGGTTCCTGACAAATGTGCTGTTTTCTGTTAAAGAAGAAGAAATGTTACTGCACCTGGAACTACAGGGTAACTGTATTCACTGTATTCTACAATGTCACCCAAAGCATTGATTACTTTTCAGCTGCTCCTACAGATCTTAAATACACAGGCAGTCCAACTGCCACTGGATCCAGTGGATTTAGTTCGAAAAATAGTCTCATGGTCTTAATTTTCCTTCATGATCTTGCCATAATACTGGTCATACACCCCCTTTTTTATCTACTATCTGTGTGAAGGATTTGGTCTGACCTGGTATATCTAATCTGGGTGTAGATTGTAAGGCTAGTTTCAAATCTTTCAAGTTCTTTTTCTTTTTCTTTTTTCAGATGTCGTACTAAGTGCACTGTGGGCCTGTAGACCCTTCCCATTGAGGTTCTGCAATAAGAACACATGGTTAAAAATAAGTTGTTTTGAATATCTGCCTTGTTTTGATATCAGCTGCCTCAGGAATTTCACCTGCTGTTTTACAATTTGCGATTTTCTAAGCTTCTTTATATAAATGTTTGGAGATTCGCAAATGTGATTTTCCATTAATATAAAACACAAACCGAAATGAAGGTTACCGCAATTTTACAAGGCCTGTAATCAGATTTGGGGGTTACTTGCACCGGTGCACAATTTTTAATTAGACCCACATGTTTGCTCAGAGTTCCTTAAGAAGTGCGTTTTAATGGGGATCATGTACAGAAATATGTGCTAACTGCCACATTGCTTTCAGCACATCTGTGTTTGCTTGTTGCATTATCTCAAATGTTCTGTCAGCCAAGGCTATACAGCTCAAAGACATTACAATAAGCTTTTATTTTCTCGCTGTAAAACACATTGGGATCTGAACTGGATTTCCAATCAGCAGTTTCAACACATTTCAATGTCCACTCTCACAATGTCCACACTCTCTTTTTCATCTTTTGATAGAGACAAATGTGGGTATGAATTCTCTATAGTGAATGGGTGTGTTTAACAGCAGTGGTCCCCAACCTTTTTTTCGCCGCGGACCGGTCAATGTTTGTTCATTTTACCGCGGCCCGCTGGGGGTGGGGGGGGTGGCGGCTATACAATTAAATTAAAATTAATAATTTTAATTTAATTGTATTTAAACATGCCTTTTTAACTCACTACAACACTAAATCAATGAGAACCCTGAGCTTGTTTCTTTACAACGAGACGCTTCCATCTGGGGTAATAGGAGACAATGACACCTGAAGTTTATTGTTTATGTCCAGTTTATTTCGTTGTTTTGTTTCGGTTGCCATCACTGCAGAAATCCCCGCATCACACAGATAGCATGTCGGAAATGGCGATAGGGATGTAAGTGCTGTGGTGACAATCTCAGGGTATTCCGCCATGACTTTAATCCAGAACACCGGCAGAGTTTCTAACTTTCTAACGACGTCTGTTTCCTGCTCATTTTTGCTAATTTGTGGGTTAAATTTGAGCAAACACAATATACACGTACACCAAGCACTGTTAAACATGACAAAGTACCGGTGAACAGAGAGAAGAGCGATACACACCTTCTCTCTCCACCAAAGCTACAACACCACTGCCGCTCGCAGCCGCTCAGCTCCAGACGTCACCTAAACCCGGCCCGATATCACAATATTTTGTGCATGCGCGGTATTGGTGCGGCTTTAGGTGACGTCTCTCAGCTCCCGGTTAATGTCTCGTCCATGGAAAGTCGCACAAACCCGAGAGAAATACACCACAGTAAATAAAATGGAAAGCATTTAATGTCCCTTGGGCGGCCCGGTACCATTTGGTCCACGGACCGGTACCGTTCCGCGGCCCGGGGGTTGGGGACCACTGTTTTACATGGATTCTAGAAAGAGTCACTTATATATTACATCTGTAATTATCCCAATACAAATTCTTCAACAATAACACATCTGCTTCCTTTGTGTTTCAATTGGACCACTGTTTGAACTTTGTGAGCTTGTGCTTCTCATTTTTTCCATCTGCTGTTCCATCTGCAGCCTGTTTTGTGTGAGCAGTTTCTCTGCAGGAAGAGTGTGCAGTTCAAGGATGCACAGTTTCCTGGTTCCCCGCGTGATGCATAGTTTTTTCACTTTGTCAGATATGTCTGGGTTCGGTCTATTGAAGAAGCGGTTTCTCAAGTGCGCCTTATATTTTTTTATTTTCCTTTTACTCATGTCATCTGGATGAGTAAGTCCGCTGTCTACATTGTGCATTTCCGTGAGGAGGTAAAGGAAAACTTTTCTGTATTGCTTGCACATCACGATTTTAATCATGTCCATCTTTGATGTCAATCTCACAGCTGAGTTATGAGATTACTCTAAGGGACATTTCTTCCATTGTCATGTTTTGAATGCCCTGCACACACATTTTCTTCAGGCCAGTCGCATTATTTCAGCACCGATTTCTTCAGTAGTCGCCTCAGTTCAGTGATTTAAAACTCTTAAATTAAAACTCTTGAGTTAAATCACTTTAACTCCGTGCCAAACTTTTCCCTTCAACGTCTCAGGTCAGGGAGGTGATCTAAGCATGTTCAGTGTCCTTTATTGTTCATGACGCTACTTCCACTATGGGCATTGTGATCTTGTCCTTTACTATTAGATAGGACTAGAAATTCCTCCTTATCATCACCGCTGACAGGTGAATCTGACCTCCGCCTTTGTTGTTCTTGGTAGCGTGTGCATGCAGCGACTGGTGGTGTGCACGGACCTTCCTGAGTAGGCAGATCTGGGTAGAGACAAGGTCTTGTTGTTGAGTCAGGAGCTGGTGCTAGTGGGTCATACGCCGGTGTTGGTTGTGGCTGTGGTGCAGCCACCTCCAGACGTGGTCGAAGAGGTGCTCCGTCCATGTCAGGATCACCTGAGAAAGACTTTGTGAGCCTTGAGCTTCATTCTGTATATTTTGTGCATATAATCACCTTGTACTGGATTGTGGTATTCTCTACCTTTTTTCCATGCTTCTAATTTCCACATATTAAAGGCTGTACAGTTTACATTTACTCTGTTCTTCTTTTTCTTTCTGCCATAATCTTTTTCAGTTTGGACTACGTTACCTTAAGTGAGTCTAACTGTTTCAGGCTAAAAGTGCAGCCATCAGGGAAGCCATACTTTGTCACCCAGCACATTAGTTGTGATACAGAATCAGGACCATAATTAGTTCTCATAAAATTCACATTAGGTCCAGTGACACACTCCGTGTTCTTACTGTTTGCTTTTAGATTTGCTGTTGCTCGTGACTATATTAGTTTAAGGTTGTCACAATGTCAGAAAGCCTGTTTTGTCTTAGTCTCTTTCTGTACCTTATTGTTTTTGGCCTCTTTTTCTCTTTTCCCTTTTTTCCCCTGACCTGCTTTGTTCTCCGGAGAGTCTCTATGCCAAGCTCGTCAGCCCTTAGTGGTGGGTTTTCCCGAAACCTCACAAGACACCTAAAGCCCCTAATCCCAGATTAGTGTCATGCTTTACTTTTCTCTTTTTTTTTCCTAGTCTATGCAATAAAAAAAAACTGTTGACAGATCCAGGTCTAAATTCTGTCTTTACTGCCCTTTCCACATGAACACAACCAACAATATAATTTTACTAAATTATTACTATTACTATTCAACTCTAATAAATGTAACTATAGTTGTTGAAAACTCTTAAAACCGTCCAATCATTTTGCAATCATTTAAAACAAATTACTTTTTACAAATAAAATATTATCTCACCTTCCACAAATCCGATCGTTCTGATTCCGGCATTGAGGCGGATCACAGTGAACTCCCGAGTCCTCTCACGCTCGGAGCCAATCATGCGGTCGAGGTGAAATTAACAGCCTCCGAGGCACCTGCAGTATGTCTCCTCAGGGAGTTCCCGTAGCTGACACTTAAGCATGGAATCCTGCTGACAAAGCCAGCTTGTTGTGGAAGTTTTGAGAAAATAGCATGCTGGTAGGCATGTGCAAGAGGAAAAAGTTCACAATGTATTGCATAAGAGAGTAAGGGTTAATTTGTTACACTAAGAGTTTTATACTGTAAATGATTCAAACACAGAATTTGAAGAAAGGAAAACATCTACTGTCGGCTAGATGGTCAACACCTGGTCATCTCCTGATCAGGATAATCTTACCCTTAACAAGGTCTGTTTGTTTATGAGACAACTCGTCTCCAGCTCATTCTCAAGTCAAGTCAAGTCAAGTCAAGAAGCTTTTATTGTCATTACAACCATATATAGCTGTTGCAGTACACAGTGAAATGAGACAACGTTTCTCCAGGATCAGGGTGTTACATAAAACAAAGACAGAGCTACAACTTAGTAAGTAGTCTTAGATACATAAAGTGCAACTGTGCAACCTGGTGCAAACAGTGCAGGACAAGACATACAAGACAAGTGGAGGACAATACAAACAAGACAGACAAGACAGTGCAGGACAAGACAGACAAGACAGTGCAGACACAAGGTTACAAGACAATACACAAAATACAAAAAAGACAGTGAACAAAAAACAGTGCAGACCAACCAGTCTCAATACTGTACAGTATGTAAATACTGAAAGTTCAGACAATATTGTGTGAAGTAATACTCGAATAAACACAGTTTCTTATCAGCAGGTCCCTGAGATGGTGTATAAGATTGTGCTAAAACAGCAACAACTGAAATATCGTACAGTATGAGCAAAATGACTGAAATGTTAGATAGTGTGTGCAAGGAGCCTCTAATAGGTTTGTATAAACAATCTCTTCAAATAGCAACTTCTAGTCCTGCACACAGAAGGTCAGAACCTCACAAACAGCTTCTTTGTAAAAAAAAAAAAAATCCATCACAGTTCCTTAATGCTTTATGTTAAAAAGAAAATATCAGTGCTGTTCTACACCCTCAATCTGCCTCCCCGTGTCTGTGTTCTGCACTTGCAGCCGTGTGTTGCCAGTTATCCAATACTTTGCTAAAGACTCGTAATGCATGTCAAAGGTAAAATAGATAATAAAATACTTTACAAATACACTAGAGAAATTCAAAATGTGAAAGCAGAATCTTCTCTTTTCATTGAATATTCTCAGGTTGTTGTTTTTTTTTTTTGATTCAATAATCCTGATTTATTTGTTTATATTCATTTCCTGGTCTCACATCATATCAATAAAGTATCAGAATGCTCCCAGAAAATCGTATTAAATAGCAAACAAATATTGCAGATAACAACGCTTATCTTCTAGCAAATGAAGGCATTTCTGTGTTCATTTTTACTCCTCAGTTCTCTGTTTGAGACAAACTCACTGCTCCGACTGAACAGCATCTAGGATTCGACATGTAGATGGAAGCTTTCTAATAATTATGATGTACTTTAGTCTTTCTGCTGTTCATAACACAGTGCTGAAGTTACCCAGAACAAAGACACCTGCTGTATAAAACACTCCAGCTCAATAACCAAGTGCTTGCTAAGATAGTTAGTTATCTGGTTTCATCAAGCTTTTTATAGCAGCAAACTGATTCACTTTTTTTTTCTTCTTGAGTCCTATATTTTAGGTCCTTCTTTGCTGAATTCAAAGCACACAAAAAACTATTTTTTTTTTTCAGTAAAACCTTTGATTTGTCACTTGGTGGTTTCACATCATTTACGTTTTTTTTTTTTTTTTGTAAATGTAAACAAAAGGCACATAGCAAAATGTCCGGGTTAGATCCTGACATTTGGCACAATTACCGGAAATTTTACTTATTATTATTATTATTTATTTCTGTAATACACACATTCTGTATTTGAAGGTCAGTGAATAAATAACTAAAATAACAAACATAAAACAAATGCGATTAACAATAAAAAATGAAAATAATACAGTTAAGAAAAATACGAATTGATAGAAATCAAGTTCAAGTTCAAGTTTGCTTAATTTTTCGAATCTTCCACATGTACTTTCATACATACA
>NC_062521.1:27741273-27748773 GCF_022655615.1 Tachysurus fulvidraco | reverse complement strand
TGAACGAAACTGTTTTCATTTCAATTTGTGATGACTCACTGACGGTTTAATATTGGAATATTAAAACATCACTCATCAGCACAGAGAAAGTCATTAAAATGTCATGACTGATAAGCCAGAATGGATGCTCTTGTCTGGTTTATGGTCCCTAAATATGATCAGTGCTTTTAAATGAAGTGTTTTATGAGCCATGGTGCAGTGGACATTCCAGACAAGACAATTATTTACTGTGTCTCTGGTTATACAATAAGTATGCCAAGAACTCAGTTACACTTTCCACTTGAGGACCAAGACAAAAAGGATTCACAGCATACACTGATTTGTATGTTATTGAGTGACTGATGGCTGGATAAATTAGCAGCGGTACATACAGTGATGCAGGGATGACGTATTGTTGTAGGCAGTCCCGGTAGTTAGCGTCACCCTTGTTCCATCGACAAAAAGCCAATAAAATTTTTCCACTGGCTTTTGTATTACTGTAGAAAATAATTTCTGTGTTCAACATGAGTTTATTATTCTTACACTTTTCGTTCAACTATTTACAAGTTCAAAAAGTTTTAAAGAAGCTCCACAATGGTTACACGACTAACGTCACTACCACTTATCTACAACTGTCAAGGGTAGGTTCCTCCATGGGAAGAACATTTTATGGCATTTGTCAAACACCAATATCCAGAGCAACTATCATTTTATACAACTGAGGGTTAAAGCCCTTGCTCAGGGGCCCAACAGTGGTATCTTGGTGGACCTGGAATTCAATCTGGAATTCAATTTCTCTTAGTAGTCCAACATCTTATCCACTAGGCTTCTGCAAGACCCAAATTCAGGGACAGAATAACAAACTGAGAATTTATTAAAAATAAAAAAAATTTCAAACACGTGGTGACTGAAATACAAAATCACAAACACAAAACAGAGGACAAGAAGCAAGTAGCAGAAATCAGGAGACAAAACCGGGAGTCGAAAGACGAGTACTCAGTATGAACCGCACACAGGACAACAGGTATAAATGTGGGAGGTAATAATTGTGAGCAGGTGTGCAACGGTCGGAACAAATTAAACAAACCCTGCCGAAATGTTCCCTGGTGTTCTGACAGGGAATTGTACAACAACTGTTTTCCTCTTCATTGAAAATCATGTTCCCTAATAAAAATCCACTCTGCTCTTTTTCTGGATCAATCTGAATGAATAACACGTTTAAGTTAGCAAAAGTGTGTTATTAGTATTAACATGACAAAGCTGTAGTCGATGAGCTTTACTGTTCTGGGATGTGGTAGCCTAGTGGTTAAGGTGCTGGGCTACCAATCAGAAGGTTGTGAGTTCAATTCCTGTGTCTGCCAGGATGCCACTGCTAGGCCCCTGAGCAAGGCCCTTGACCCTCAATTGCTCTGTTGTGTAAAATGAGATAAAAATGTAAGTTTCTCTGGATAAGGGTGGCAGTCAATGTAATAACATGGTGACCTACAACAACAACCAAACTTTAACTAACATCCTCTGTTGTCTGGTTTTGGCATCCTGATAGCAACCGCCTTGTTGCTAACAGAGACATGTCATGTATTCATTCATTCATTTTGTACCGCTTATCCGAATTATCTCGGGTCACGGGGAGCCTGTGCCTATCTCAGGCGTCATCGGGCATCGAGGCAGGATACACCCTGGACGGAGTGCCAACCCATCACAGGGCACACACACACACACTCTCATTCACTCACACACTAACACACTACGGGCAATTTTCCAGAGATGCCAATCAACCTACCATGCATGTCTTTGGACCGGGGGAGGAAACTGGAGTACCCGGAGGAAACCCCCGAGGCACGGGGAGAACATGCAAACTCCACAAACACAAGGCGGAGGCGGGAATAGAACCCCCTACCCTGGAGGTGTGAGGCAAACATGCTAACCACTAAGCCACCGTGCCCTCCAACAGGGATATGTAAAAGCTTAAAAAATCAAGAGGTTTTTACTGAACGATTTAATGCCGTATAATAAAACCTGAAAATATCTTGAGCTTGTGTTAACTACAGACCTTTTTTCAGACATTTAACCACGAACACATTTGAATAACATATTGACTTCAAGATAATGGAAAGCACATCTGTAATAAAATCAAAGCAGAGGAGCTTAAAACGAGTTTCTCTTTTTTATAATCGATCTTAAAATACTTCAAAATGGAAGCAGATGTGTTTTTTTTTCTAGTCTTGTTTAAAGCTTATTCTTATACTTATACTTATAATATAGAGATTGTAGCAGCTCCGGTTGAACTCGGCTCCATAAAGTATTCGGACATTCAAAGAGAAGATGCCGACTCCATGTGGTCTTTGAGGACAACAACCTCCTCATCAATACACAATTATCAGACTGTATCTGACTGTGGAAAGGACATTATTCATAATAACACTCTCTGGTGTTTATAACAGTTTATAATCACACCCTCCAGTGTCACCCAAATGACAATGAGGTTCAAAGTGGTAGTCCAACACCTTAACCACTAAGCTACCACATCCCTCATAATCAGTATTCATAACTATGGGTGATTTAAATTAGCCAGTTCACCTACAAATATGTTTTTATGAAGTAGGAGAGAACTAGAGAACTCCAAAACAGATACAGAGTGAACATCCTGCTCTCAAGACCATGGACCTGTGAGGTTGGCGGTGATCCATGAGCCACCATCCCGAGAGCTTCTATTAAATGTTTCATCTATGCCATTTATACAGATTCTTCTGCATTGTCTGTAATGTAAGATGAAATCAAGAATATATATATATATATATATATATATATATATATATATATATTGATGCTGCACCTTCCTGCATGTGCTGTGATAAATGAAAGGACTGGTTTGGGTCCTGCAGAGCTGCTGAAGCAAAAAAAAAAAAAAAAAAAAAAAAAAAATGCAGGTCAGCCACTGATTAAAACCATATCTTCTGACTGCCATTCAATACGGTTTAAACTTCAGAAGCAGCATGACATCAGCCGGTGGAGTGAAATCAAATATTGGCAGGAGAGTTTACGAAGGTCAAGGAGATACCAAACTCTCGTATGATGGAGTTCCTTTGATGTGAAATTGATGAGTAAGTCACCGTTTTGAAAGTCGATTAGTTTTGCTTTTACTGTTTTTGAGAAGAAAGAACAAGGTTAAAGACACCATGGCTAATTTATTTGGCTTCACTGATAGCTGGCATTTAATTTAATGGGGTAAAAAAAACATTAAAGATAATCAGGTGAATGAACGTGAAAGAGCAAAAGCAAGAGCCATAATACAAAGAGATCCTACTGCTGAGAGTCAATACATATTCATTGTCAGCTTTGCTGCAGCGTTTTGCATATTTATACCCGTTCTCGTGAAACGATTTTAAGGGCATTCTTGACATAATAATTTCCTTTATAAAGATGCAGCGGCTTTTCTTGCTGCCCTTTCATCCGTCCCATGATCTAGACCTCCTACTCACCTTAACTAAAGGAAAACTGTGAAGGTTCACGCACGTAAGATTTACTTTTCATCTTCTGGCATATATACAGACTCATTAGGTAAAGCAAATTTAGTTTAAGAGCATGAATAAAGTGCAAAATTCAATATACCTGAACTTCTACGGGATAAATATACAGCATGTAATCATCCTCTCAATATCCAGAGTGTAAAATACTGCTAAGCTCACCCACAGTGAGGTTTAATATTAGCTTGGAGTCAGTGTGTTGAAACAGCGATGATTTAACCTCCTCTGTGTGTTATGATGAGAGCTGAGACTCTGAGACACTGTTTCACACTCAAGAAGACACAGTTTCTGGACAGATCCATTAAAATGAATAAAGGAAGCAGCATTTTTGTCTTGTTTATGAGTTATTATGTGTTTATTTCCTTTGTGGGCATTGGAGGGGGAGTCAGGAGTCTAATAATTCATTCATTCATTCATTCATTCATTCATTCATTTTCTACAGGGAGCCTGTGCCTATCTCAGGCATCATTGGGCATCAACACACCCTGGATGGAGGGCCAACATCGCAGGGCACACACACTCTCATTCACTCACACACTCAGGACAATTTTCCAGAGATGCCAATCAACCTACCATGCATGTCTTTGGACCGAGGGAGGAAACCGGAGTACCCGAGGAAACCCCTGAGACACGGGGAGAACATGCAAACTCCACACACTCAAGGCGGAGGTGGGAATCGAACCCCTAACCCTGGAGGTGTGAGGCAAACGTGCTAACCACTAAGCCACCGTGCCCCCCGAGTCTAATAATATTATATAATAATAATAATAATAATAACAAATACTACTACTACTACTACTACTACTACTACTAATAATAATAATAATAATAATAATAATAATAATAATAATAAAAAGAGGAAGTAGAAGAATTTGTTGCTGCAGTCATCAATGCTACAATACACACATTTCAGGGTTAGATGAACAGCAGGGATAGTAACAATCTTAGCTTAAATTAACATAACAATCATGGCAGAGGGGGTGTGGTCAAGCATCGGCTATGGTCGGGTCTTCACCAGCGGTCATTTGAATACTTCGGCAGGAAGTAATTAGTGCTGGGTCGAGGGTGAACTCGAAAAATGTGCTGGCCTGTTAGTTCCTCAGGAGCTCTTGATTGCACAATTCCACTCGACTACAAACTGTTGTAGAAAGGATATTATTTACATTTATATCACACACACACACACACACACACACACACACACACACACACACACACACACACACACACACACATACACACACACAAACAGAGTGACCTACAACAATCACAAGATGCGTGCTTGTGCTTTAAGGTACCTAAAAAACCCTCACCTCAGAGGCATACTCACATATAACTTGTGTTACATATAATGCACATACTGTATAATGCACAAAAGATTCCTTCTGCATCTCTTCCCTCATTTGCATGTAGATCTTTACATTTGCTTGTGTGAAATGCCAGCTGGGGATATTGAATGTGATTATTATCAACCAGCCTCAGGGTCTGAACCACCTCAGAAACATTTGCACTTGTTAACGTTGGTGTTGTATGAGGTGCTAATGCAGTTGTTGGCTGTGGTACAACGCCTGTCACAATGGTGCTCTAGGTGAAGTGGTACTTAAACAAGAGCAACAGCGTCAGAAAATATGTGTAGGAACAGCAGCTTGAGCAGAAGTGTACCATGAACCAGGAGCTTTTTTTTTTTTTACACAATCCTGACATTCTCTTTAATCTCTCTATTTTTCCTGCAGGCCCAAATCATCCCTGTGGGGGAAAGCAGCCATGAGAATTTATCTCGGCCCAGTAAAAATGATGAACCTGATGCTCCAGTAGTACTATCTTTCTTTGCATTGATAAAAGAAATGTTAACATTATACAGTGAACTAAATAACACACACATTTCTGTGGAGTTATACAGTATGTCTGGAGGTTAGGCACAGAACTGGTACATGGATGGAAAACCAGCACAAAGAAGACAAACAAACATAATACTAACACATTGAACATGACAGTGCATCACAATGCAGGCATTTTACTAGATAGAAAACACCATAAACGCACTCATTTGTAATAACCTTAGTAATGCTGTAGTGAAGCCTGGGGTTGTCAAGTCTAAGACCAGGAGTAGTTAAGATCTTATGTCATCAACATATTTCTTGTCTAAAAATCTATTTTTGGGTATTGAACTTTATTTTTGGATGTTGAACCTTGACAACTTGGGAGATGAAGCAAAATTTACCATCAAGTTTACGGCATTTAGCAGACACCCTTATCCAGAGTGAATTACAACTGAGCATTAAGGGCCTTGCTCAGGGGCCCAGCAGTGGCAGCTTGGTGGACCTGGGGTTCAAACCCATGACCATCCGATCAGTAGCCCAACACCTTAACCACTGAGCTACCGCATCAAGTTGAGTTGACTCGGGTTTCTTAAGGCAGCTGGTTGACACAGGTTTTTAAGGCAACTGGTTGACTCAGGTTTTTAAGGCAGCTGGTTGACAGGTTTATAAGGCAGCTGGTGGACAGGTTTTTAAGGCAGCTGGTTGACTCAGGTTTTTAAGGCAGCTGGTTGACAGGTTTATAAGGCAGCTGGTGGACAGGTTTTTAAGGCAGCTGGTTGACTCAGGTTTTTAAGGCAGCTGGTTGACAGGTTTATAAGCAGCTGGTTGACTCAGGTTTTTAAGGTTTTCATCTTGAAATGTTTTACAGTTTACATGAATACTTACAAAGAGAAGACACCAACCTTGTTAGGATCCAGAGGCATCTAGAAAGCTCTGGTTGGATTCCGCTTCATGACGTTTTGGACATTCGGAGAGATGTTGCAGACCCCATGAGGACATTAAGGAGAAGATCCCCTTAATCAATAAACATGATGAGCTAACTTATGCCTGCTGCACAGCTCCAACTGACTGTAGGTGACAGTAAAATAGAGCAGTGTTTATAATAATTTATAATTACACTCTCCAGTGTTTATTACAATTTATAATCACACACTCTGGTGTCACCCAAATGAGGATGGGTTCTTTTTTGACTCTGGCTCCTCTCAAGGTTTCTTTCTCATACCATCTAAGGGAGATTTTCCTCACCACAGTCGCCATTTGATCATGGATAAACAGGAATAAATTCAAATGAATATGCATAAATATTTTATGTTCTGTAAAGCTGCTTTGATATAAAATTGAATTGCATTAATACTTACTTAATTGTATACTAATGATGAGTTAATTCATGTACTCACACCTTTGTTAGATTATGTATTCATTATCATTTAGATCTTAGAGACGGAAACACCAGGAAACAATAATATATCATCTGCTATAATAGCATCTGCTAAATGAAGAAATGTTATAATAATAGCATCTGCTAAATGAATTAATGCATTTTTACAGGTTAAGGAGTAGAGCCCTGAGTCCTGGTGCCCCCGTCGTCACCCGGAGCACTTACTGGTACTACAGTGGAATTGGACAAGAAATGGATAAAGAATAGTACAAAATAATGAAATGATAGGTTCGATAAGGAGGATCGGTGCAAATTATGACAGTAATAATACCATCCAGTGATGTTTGTGTATGCAGCTACATATGTAACTATATATTACAGTTATAATTAATACATTAGTACTAACATACTTAACCAAGGAAGCTGAAACGTCAGTAGTTAAGGGGGGTGTAAGTTTAGAAGGATTTAAGTTCAAATTCCACGTCCATCAAGCTGCAACAACAGGGTACCTGAGCAAGGCCCTTAACCCTCAATTACCCCCACTGTAAAGTGGATAAAGGTGTCTGACAAATGCTATAAATATGTTATTGTTATTGTCTCATGAATTCATGAGACTCATGTTATAGTTACAGTTAACTCATTAGTTTGTGATTAGTACATGGCTTAGCTCATCATTAATTCAGATATTAGCATGATTACTTATGTTCTTTTATTGCTTCATTAGTGAATTGTGCTAATGTTAGGTTAATGCTTTTTAGAAGAAAATATATACATCTTTTGGAAATAAAAGACAACATGA
>NC_062521.1:27703773-27736273 GCF_022655615.1 Tachysurus fulvidraco | reverse complement strand
AGAATTTCAAGTCAATTCAAGTCAAGAAGCTTTTATTGTCATTTCAACTATATATATATATCTGTTGCAGTACATAGTGAAATGAGTCAACGTTTCTCCAGGACTGTGGTGCTACATAAAAACAAAGACAGGTCTAAGGACATGTAAGTAGTCTTAGCCATATAAAGTGCAACTGTGCAACCTGGTGCAAACAGTGCAGGACAAGACAAACAAGACGGACAAGTCAGTGCAGGACAAAAGACAAAAACAGTAAAATAAATAAATAAATGCAATACAATACACAAAAGACAATAAACAGTAAACAGAAACAGCGCCGACTGACCAATGTGAATACTGTATGTGAATACTGTATGTGAATACTGAATGTTCAAACAATATTGTGTGCAGTAATACCAGAGTGAACACGGTTTCTTAGCAGCAGGTCCTTGAGATAATGTATAGAATTGTACATAAACAGCAAATGACTGAAATATTGTATAGTATGTGCAAAACGACTGAAATGTTGGACAGTTTGTGCAAAAGAGCAAAAAAGTGTCTGTTGAGTAAATGGTATTAAGAATCGTGTACAAAGAATGAATTAAGCTGTACTATTAAAAACTGTCAGAGTCTTTCAACCATCACACAGTGATCTTCCATGTGGGTTTGATCTTAAGGATCTACATCAACACGTATTTCACCTTTCTGTAAAGCTTCGTTGTGACAATGACAGCTGTTAGATGTGCTGAACAAAATGAAAATGAACTGAAGGGGAAACTCTAGCCTAGTGTGAAAGCTTGCTTTTCTGTACAGAAATCCCTGTTGCTAAATTTCCCACAACGCTGGAGATATTTTCCCTGGTGTGAGGACCTGGAGTAATGCAGTGCTAATTAGAATCCACTATTTACTCCTACTGAGATTCCTCATTCATGGAAACCCATGGGAGCGTCGCAACACCTGCAGTAATACACACACACACACATGCGCATTCACATGAAATCTCTCTCTCTCTCTCGAGCTCACTAAACACAGCATAATAGGAAATCAATTAAATCAGTAAAACAACACAGGAAATAGAGTATGTTTCAATGCCTGTCTTTATGCCTGCATGGCTTTCTGAATGTATGACATACAAACATAATTTGCTTCCATCATTAACCTCTTTTTTCCAGTACATCGGTGTTCTGTTCCACCAGCAGAAGGGAAATGGACTTTCAATCAGTATAAACAAATGAATGATTTTCTGTCTGTGAGTATGATATAAAATGAGCCAGAATTCTGTTGGCTTTCAGTGTCAGATGTGTGTTTTTCTCTCTGTTGGATATTACACAGAATTTTAGTGGTTGAAGATAAACACCTTCGAAATCTAGATGCTTACGAACAAACACTTGGGCTTGGGTTTGATGTCAGTGTTTTCTTTAAAGATGATTTTCTATGAATATATTGCATATAAGTAGTGGTCTAGATACAAACAGAAATCCTCAGGCAAAACATATTCTTAAAGGTGAAGTGCACGATGTTTTGAAAGCCAATGTTGACATAGTGGGTGTCACCACTGCTTTGATAGCTCCGCCCCACACATTCATACGCAACCCAGGCAACTATTATGGTGGAACGTGCTGGGGCAGCTAGCCGAGGGTGTATTTTTTATCAGTAAATGAACTCAATGAGTAATATTATTGTAATACTGGTCAAATGTGTTTTTTGTAGTACTGTGTGTTGTACCGTGAAAGGTTTAGCTCCGTTTCATGTGGAAGACGACGTTCAACACCTAGAACCCGAGGCAGAGATAACGGCAGGTATCCGCCATGTCAATGTTTCAATAGCTTTCGGCTAATATCAGACATGCGCACCGAACAGTCTCTCTGCCGCATATTGACAAGACGCCCCTTTCCGCTCACTGGCTAAATGTTTGTTTTGTTAGTCGGCCCGATTCAGTTTTCTGAAGCATTTCTCAAACATCGTGCATCCCACCTTTAAAGTCCTAAGTGTCTACTTTTATATTAACCACCACTGTGGCACAACACATGACAAAGACATTCTATGCTAAACATGGACATGACAAAACAGGAGCAAATTCCATTATTTGGACTCTGGGCAAAAGAGTTAAACAATTTAACCTGCTTTTTATTACTTATTATGCAAGACTTAACACAAGACTATGACACTGAGCAACTGAGTAAATCGCCCAAACATCCCAATGTTAGCTGGATGATTGTGTGCTATCTGGGTTGGTTTTATAATATTTGAAGTTTGCTTTTAATAACAATTTGATTCAGTCCTAATCTTTGTTACTTTCTGATGCTAGCTCTCGTTTATTGTGTCTCTCCCTGCTCATGTAATAAGTCTACTGCTTTCATGTAGCATGTCTTAACCCTTTGGTTAACTCTTAACTCTTAATTGCTCAGTTGTATAAATGCGATAGATGTAAGACACCTTGAATTAGGGGGTCTGTCTTCCAAATGTCTGAAATTAACCTTGATTCCAGTCACTGATTGAGTCAGTGTGCATCACGCACATGCTAATTTCAGCAGGGGTCATAGATGGATCTCTGCGTCTCAGAATACAGGACCGAGTCCAACATTTCCTGTAAAATAATTGTAGTGTTTGACGATCTCCACGGAATGCTCAGATGCTCTCGGTCTTTCTCGCTTTCTCACTAGCTCTGTCATTAGTACATATATTATTGCGTAGGAACGATGTTACACAGGTGTGCTGCGTGTTCAGCAGATTTATATTGTATTAAATGGATGGTTTTAGCACCTAAACTCCAAGTGGGATCCCCACATTAATAATAAACGGTGACCCTTATTAAACCTGAAAGTGAACTGAACAGAGCATCCTCTAATTACAGCTGGTGTAGGTTCCACTGGGACACTTTGGGTTATTGTAAGGTTAACGATAATGGTGCTTTCTTCTCTACAATTGCTGTACAAAAGCAGGTGGAGACTGTTGTGTAATCGGGACGATTGTCTACGGTCGGTCTCTGCACACACACACACAACGACAGTTTGTATTATCCACAGTATATGCATTTATTATATTACAATTTTTTTTCTAACAATTTATACATATTCGTGTTAATGAAGAATTTTCAAGGAAAAGTTCACTCAAATCGCTTGTACACATTCATTAGACACACTGGAAATTCAACTAATGTTTTTTCAGAGCACATTTCATTTCAGTGTATGTATTATTTTCAAGTTATTATGGAGGATAATCAGAAGATCAGCACTAAGCATGAACAGAATATAAAATTTTATGACCTCACTTGAAAGCAGACAGGAGGTGGCGATTATAACGTCTTCACTTAATAGCCGAAAACAAAATTATATAAAACTGTCACGAACACAAACACTTGGAGGTAGAATAGAAATTCAGGGTTTTTACTCAGGGTGTCATAAAAAAATATTACAATACCGCTAAAAAAATATATATATAAGGAATAGAAAGTGAAACTGTGAATTGGGAAACAATCCAATAAATATTAGATTAAAAAAAAAAAGGCACGAGTCGATGAGGGTATATTATCTGAGTCCAATAACTGTGTAGCAAAAGACTACATAAAGGGTAAACTACTGTAGGTAAGACTACAAAGGTAAATTATGGACATGAGAAAAATGAATGGAAATAGACATTTGTAACAAAGGTGCTTTTAAACATTTACAGAATTTAGCAAATACACCTCATCCAGAGAAACTTAAATCGTATACAACTAAAGGGCATACGCACATTCAAACGCAGGGATTCAAACGCACAACTTTCTGACTGGTAATCTAACAACTTACCCATAAACACTTGCAGACCAAAGACTAAAAGATCATACTAATTAAAAACACATGCGAATGGTTACTGGGGTAGGAATCCATGGTGGCCATGTTTGTAAACTGTGGTGTAACAGGGTCCCTGACGTGAGGCGATGCAACATCAATAAAGGTATTTGTAGAGTAGCCAAATAGTTATGCGAATTACAAAACATGAAATATTTAAGTAAGGAATAAAACACAATATGTAAGAAGCCTATTTAATTATGTAATTCTTTTCTATGTATAACAAGGGGCTTTAACTGCTTGAGTCACCACTACCCCTAAAGCACCTACCCCTAAAGTTCCACCAAAGAAAATGGTTACAGTGCTCCGACATGACAGATTAGCGTCACACAGATTAGTGTGACGTAATGAAAGGCTATTCGAAAGGCCGTTTGTGTCATCAAAATAGAATTAATACGAAAATAAAATGAGGAACAAAAATATACTAGGAATAGAATTTTGATATAATTTTTTTTCAATAAAAATAGAATTTATTTAAACAAGTTGGAAAGGGAGGAAAATATATGGAAAAATATAAAGATGTATATACTGTATGAACGCAGTGGTATAAATATGAACGGTAAAAATGTGGCATTTGCAGTTATAGTGAAAAAGATTGAAATATCAGGGCATCTGCACTTTATTATTTTTTAAATAATTTTCTGTGTCCTCACAGATACAGTAGCTTCAACATCTGTCTGACTTTATCCATCATTTCCAGATACAGTAAGGTGGAACTGAGGAAACAAACAGAGATGGAAAACACTGCATTTGAAGAATAGGGACTTGGAACAGAAAAGTCTGCTTCATTAAGTCTGTGGTTACTTTGTTCTCTGGATCAAAGTCTCTTGTAATACCGACTCACTGCTGTGAACCGTATTTGTACACGGAAAGTTACAATTACTGTGAAACATGAAGAAGCAGCATGACTCTCTACACACCCTAAATGCCCCGTGAAGATTGAAAGTAAGCTCATATATATTTTTTTTTCTATTTCTTAAAATTTCATGCAGCATTCAGCCAGCAAATTGGAAGATTTTTCTTTTCCTTTCGGGAATATCATCTCCCCTGGTGTGCTCCATATCCAGTGACCCATTAGGTGTGATATCTCTAAAAGCCTTCACACATATATATATATCTCATACTTCCTGTTTTTCTAGGTTTAAATAAAATAATAATCAAATGAATTGTGTCATCTCTCTGTTCTGGTGTTTTATAATATAATGTAACTTTATCTTTCCTACCATTTCCCTTCCTTAGTCTTCTTTTCATCTTTTCAAGAAAGTCAAGATTTTATTGCAACATGAGCAGCCAGTACTGATACAATTCAACCCTCATAACCATATACTGAAAACAGGATTTTAGTATATATATATATATATATATATATATATATATATATATATATATATATATATATATATATGTTATTTTTTTCTTCCAAACATAGGTCAAAGATGTCTGTCCAAAAGAAAAGACAAAAAAAATAAATTGCATTATGCAAAAATAATAAATAAATTGAATTTTTGCTGGGTGGCTCATTTCACTTCTCTATTATTGCATTTAAATACTACTAAGTGAAATAAGTACGGAGAACAAAAAGCAATACAATGTCTCCTTTATTACTAATCTCTGCATTGTATGACAGCTTTTCTGTACTTTATAATCTCGTATATATTTTGTGTATTCAGGTGAAATTATGACGTTTCTCATTTTTTCTTCTGTAACCCAAAAGCTTTATGTTGACATGTTCAATTTTCTTAATTATTTAATAAAACTATGGTGCATGAATACCTAAACTTGCACTTGTGAGCTCAATGACGTTAAATAATAAGTCCCTTAATTAATATAAAGACGTCATTACTTTCCTTGCATGAAGACTCTTTGTGAAATAATTCTGGAAAGATTTCAGGGTAAAACCAAGATCACCTAATAAGGTAAGCCTCCTTTCACTCAAATCTCACGTTCCATGTTATATATAAGATACAGGATGCAGAGGCAGAGAATGTACAGCAGGGGGCAGAGCATGCATTCACCAAGCCTTACCATTATTTTTCTCAGTTAAAGGAGATGTGGAGAGTTCACAGACATATACTGTAGAGCTACACTGGTTTATTGACAGTGGAGTGGATGGTGGATGGAGTCCTACTATGCAGTCATGTGGGTGACACCTTCTGGCTCTCTTTTTTATTTATGCTGTCATAGCTAGACTTGCTAAAGTCCCTGCTTGATCTCTGCGAACAATGAACATTGACCTTAAACATTATGTGACAATAATCATAATCTCTCTCTCTCTCTCTCTCTCCCCCTCTCTCTCCCTCCCTCCCTCCCTCCAACTCTTGGAGATCCCAGTGATCATGAACCATTCTGCTCTCTGGACCTCTCTGATCCATCCTAAGGTCCGGTTTCTGGTTGTTTCATCACCTCTCACTGCTGATGAGGATGTTCCACATGGACAGCCTGGAGATACAGGAGATTACTGTGGAAGGTGTCACATAGAAATCATTTGAATTGAGGAATACAGACAGTTTCTGTCCAACAAAAATAGACATGTTTAACCTACTATCAATTTCTTGGTTACAAAACCGTGGTATAATGTAAAATTTAAAAAATATTGCACGTTATCAAAGGGAAAATGATTTATGATCACTCTCCGGTGTCACCAAGTGTGAGCAGCAATTGTCTTCCCCTTGAATTCTGCGTTCGGGTCTGAGCTTTCAGTATCTCAAGATTCCTCTTGGCCCGGTGTATTAGCAGGAGCTCATCACAGCATCACACCAAAGCACAAACACTTTCCTTCCTCTCTAGTAAATTTATACAGCATAGACTTGTTGAGTGCCTACTCAAAATTTCATGTACACCCCAGAAACCTTTTGAAAAGCCACTTCAGGCAGTACATCTTCATTCCTTTCTAAGTTTATAGTAGTTTGGAGCCTTTGAGCAGCCACAGTAACTATCAAAGGGGCAGTAGAGATGCTTCTGCTATTGCAGCCTTTAATCTGGAACCTCCTGTCGGACATTAGGACCTCCGTGGGATCTGCAAAATATCTCAAATAATTTTTTCTTTAGAAAAAAAACTAAACAAAATTCAATGCAGTATCATCTTGGTGAAAAATTGATTTTTTAGTATGACATAAATGGCTCACACTGAGACAGGTAATAACACACTGTGTGTTCTCTAAGCACAGATATATTTGTGGTGGACTGGGAAAACCTGTCGGATGTTCTTGTGACTCAATATGGGTGAGAAAAATCAAGTCATGTCTAGGGTTAAAGAACCATATGTAACCAGTCTGATGCCAGTCAGCTTACAGTACATGTCTTTGGACTGGTTGAGGAACCCACAGGAAACCTTGAAGCACAGGGAGAACACACACAGTAAACTCTACACACAGTTGTTTGGGAATAAAACCCCCAACTCCAAGGGCTTGACATTTACATTCATGGCCTTTGGAAGCCCTTACATTTATCTCGTTTCTACAGCTGAGCAATTGAGGGTTACGGCTTAGAGACCCAGGAATGGCAGATTGGTGGCCTTGGGATTTAAACTCAGAACCTTTCATTCAGTAGTCCTCTGAGTTACCACTTCCGCATGAGGCAGATGTGATTATACTAACCACTAAAATCTGAACAAGTGAAGGCTTCCTAGGCTGTAATACATTTTCAAGAGAAACTGTTTTGTTGATCAGCACCTGGGACCTCGTGCACATTAAACTTTATCTAAGTTTAGCTAAGTTTATTTAAAGGGTCTAATACATTTACATATACATTTACATTGTAAATATGGATTAAAGTACTATTTTTGTTTTTTGATTTAGTGTAGGAGGGCAAGGTGGCTTAGTGGTTTTTACATCTTTTCACCTCATGCGATTCCCGCCTCCGCCTTGTGTGTGTGGAGTTTGCATGTTCTCCCCGTGCCTCGGGGGTTTCCTCCGGGTACTCAGGTTTCCTCCCCCGGTCCAAAGACATGCATGGTAGGTTGACTGGCATCTCTGGAAAATTGTCCGTAGTGTGCGTGTGTGTGAGTGAATTAGAGTGTGTGTGCCCTGTGATGGGTTGGCACTCTGTGCAGGGTGTATCCTGCCATGATACCCAAAAACAGCTGAAATAGGCACAGGCTTCCCGTGACCCGAGAAGTTCGGATAAGCGGTAGTAAATGAATGAATGAATGATTTAGTGTACGACTTCAAATGAAACGAAGAGGACTTATTTATCTTTAGTAATTATGAGTGTTCTCTGGGACTATGCTAGCTGCCATTATTTTTTCTTGATATTTCACGTTAACAGTTAACAAACACCACATTCATGAAGCACCGTGAGTGATTATATTTGGAAGTGTATTATAATAAATAATCTATTCTATTTGCATCTAAATATACTAGATGTTACCGGTAATGCAATCAGAAGAAAATAACATTTAAGAAATTAAACTGAACCGATTTAAACAAAACAAATAAAAAGTTTCAGCTGAATAAATAATGTTTCTTCAAATGTGTTTAGACATGTTTAGACATAAATTTTGTAGAATAACGCATGCTTAAAAATGTGATATCGGGCACAATAAAAGCTATTTATTTAAATAAAGGAAATATATTTATCTGCACATTTTCCTAATGTTGATATACTTCATTCATTCATTTTCTACCGCTTATCTGAACTTCTCGGGTCAGGCAACCGTGCTAACCACTAAGCCACCGTGACCCCCATGTTGATATAATTGAAATTGGAAAAGGGGAAATCTCTGAAAAGTGGTTAATTGCAACAAAACAACAAAATCTAACAAAATTAAAATGCCACAAGAATCCTCTTTTTAATGCCCTTTTTAATCTAGTAAATGAATAATATACCATGTTAGTAGGGAGTGGCAATGAGCTTTATTGTCATTTTATTTAAATATAAATTCAAATGAAAGACCTGATTGCATTATCCAAGAATTTCTTGTGCTACTAAAAAAAAATAAATAAATAAAAATTGTGGTGCGAGACAAGGAACAACAAGTTCCCTGTCAGTACGAAATCAGGATTCCATGTAAACACTTGGGTGTTTTTAACATAATTGAAAACAATAACACTTTCTGCAGCACAAATATTCTTTTCATTTCTTTCTCTCGTGAATAATCTTGTGTGATTTTAGACTGCTTTGGTAAGAAAAATTCTTTCCACACTGAGAGCAGAAGAACGGCTTCTCTCCTGTGTGAACGCGCTGGTGTCGTTTAAGGTTACGTCGGTCATTAAATCTGTTCCCACAATGTGAGCACTGATATGGTTTTTCTCCCGTGTGAATGCGCTGGTGTATCTGCAAGCTTCCTCGGTGAGCGAAACTCTTCCCGCATTGCAAACAGTTATACGGTTTTTCTCCTGTGTGAACGCGGACATGTTGCCGGAGATGACCGCGTTCTCTGAAACGATCCCCACAGTGTGAACACCGATAAGGTCTTTCTCCTGTATGAATGCGTTGATGATGATGAAGATAATACCAGTGCTTATAATTATGCCCACACTGCAAGCAGAAATATCCCTCATCCGTGTGGACTTTCTGGTGTCTTTCTAGATCGATAGGACGTGAACACTGATATGGTTTCTCTTCATTGCCACTGCCTGGACGTTGCCTTAGAATATATTCATGAGTAAAACTCTTTGTAGACGGAGCTGTGGTGAATTCGTCTTTCACGGTTATCAGTGTGGGAGTACCAGATGATATTTCTCTCTGAAGGGAGGAAAAAAAGGCATAATTAAATGGGATATTTAAATAATAATAAATAACTAGAACTGTACATTTCCTGAAGAAAATGTGAATGGTGCTTGCACGTGGCAAGTTCACCTCATCGTGCTGAGTGTTTTGATATACGACACATCCATGTTGTGCAAAATTTATGATTTTGTTTAGTTGGGGGCGGGGCTACACGTGACATCACGTGACATAACCAAAACACACGTAAGGCACTTCTCCTCATTGGGCTGTGTGTTTTGATATACGAAACATCCATGTTGTGCAAAATGTATGATTTCGCTTATTTTGGGGGCGGGGCTACACATGACGTCACGTGAATACCCGGTGGGGTGCCAATACTTTTGGACAAAAGTGCCTACTAAGCGTTTTGACATTTCATGTCAAAACTGCAGTCATTCTGAATTTCTACTTATTATACTGCATAGAACAGTATTTTGGGGTGGGGCTACACGTGAGACCTGTCCTCAATGAGCCTTCATGGGTCTAGGACAAAAGCTGCGGGACAAGTTACGTGCCGAAAAAGTGTCCGGAATAATAATAATAATAATATTATTATTATTATTATTATTATTATTAAGTATGCACAATAACAATAATGATGCTTTGCAAGCACCACTAATAATAAATAAATAAATAAATAAATAAATAAATAAATAGGAGGGGGAAAAGCATAATTAAATGGGATATTTAAATAATAATAAATAATAATAAATAAATACAATTTAAATAATAACAAAATTAGTATTGCAGCATCGCAATATGTATCAGTTTCGCGATAACTGTGAAAATAATAGATAAAAATAATCAACAATAGCAGCAATTAGGCCACATACAGTAGAAACATGGGTCAAAACTATATGGTGTGTGTGTGTGTCATGGTGTGTGTCATGGCTCCTCATTTCCTCCCCAAACTAGATCCAAATTATTTGATTCCTCCATATTATTTGTAAAGCATATTTCTTTCTGTATTCAGAGAATGTTTTCCATTTAGCTCATCAAATAATTATAGATGTAGAGTTTGATTCAGCATCGTTCAGTAGGTCAAGAGTGAAATCCTGCCATCCAGTTACTCTACAATGAGTTGCTGGGTGCCTGGTGTCTATCCCAGAGCTCTCAGTGCACTAGTTATGTCAAGAGCAATCTGTGTTTGCTACAAAAACAGCACAAAATCATAACTTAAAAACTATAAAAAAAATAAATAAATAAAAAAATCGATACAATACAAATCAGAAGCTTCCAAAAACAGGCAACTTACCTTCATTTGATTGGTCAGTTTTGTATATATTGTATATTTTACAGAGAGCAAAAGCAGATAAAGCGGAGTCAAGAAAGACTGAGTCAATCATGGGAGCTTCTTGATCCAAGTATACTCAAGCCTCAATTCCATCATAGTGACTTTACTAAGACTGCGAGTCTCTTCTTTAAATACAACCCGAGGGCAAAGCCACAGGATAATTGGGCAATCCATAGATTAACCGTCTATTAGCACTTCATCATGGGAGTCTGAGAAGTGGAAGGTGGACATTTAGAAGCACTTTAGTCAACTGAAGAAATGCAAATGATTCTGCGACTTGATAGATTGCTCCCCCATCACATCACAAAAGGGACACAGATGAGCAGAATATCATCAAGAACAACAACAACAACGTATGTAATAAAAATCTCCTAATATATGGCTTCACTGTTTGGTCAGAATCATTGGAATGGAAAAAAATGTATCAGTGTTATTAAGAAAAGCAAAGGGGGTGAAAAAGAGCATAAATAAGGAAAAGACTTGGAATAATGTAATACTTCTGGGGTAATTAAAAGTAGCCCATTACCACCGAACTATTAATCAATACAGGTCAAGAACAGTAAAGAACATTTATATAATACATTATACGCATGTTTAATTGTTTTTGTGACATGGATAAAATAATAATAATGTATAACTAATTATAGCTTATTAACTACAGTAGTTGTTCAGTTGGGATTCGATTTTATAAGATACTGAAAGTAGAAACTGAGATGGTGATGTGGAAAATCTCTTTAAACCAAAATTACTTTCAGAAAAAGACAAGAGGTTTAGAGATGTACAATGAGTTTAAGACAGATTGTTTTTCTTTTAATCATTTAGTTGACTAAAGTGCTTCTAAATGTCCACCTTCCACTTCTCAGACTCCCATGATGAAGTGCTAATAGACGGTTAATCTATGGATTGCCCAATTATCCTGTGGCTTTGCCCTCGACTAAACTTATTACTACAGCTAAATCAACAACATGTTCACTAGACCCCATCCCAACTAAACTACTGAAAGAAGTGTTACATAAAGCTGGTGAGCCTCTTCTTAATATCATTAACTCCTCGTTATCTTTAGGTTACGTCCCGAAGTCTTTTAAGTTGGCAGTTATTAGGCCACTCATCAAAAAACCTAACTTAGACCCTAATGAACTATCAAATTACAGACCTCTCTCACACCTCCCGTTTATGTCTAAAATACTTGAAAAGGTTGTGTCTGTTCAACTGAGCTCCTTCTTACAGGAGAGCAACATCCTTGAAGAGTTTCAGTCAGGTTTCAGGCCCCATCATAGCACAGAAACTGCACTTGTTAAAGTTACAAACGACTTGTTCTTAGCTTCGGACCAAGACTGTATGTCACTATTAGTTCTACTTGACCTTAGTGCTGCATTCGACACTATAGATCACAACATTCTTCTAGATCGCTTACAATATTACACAGGTATTCATGGTCAGGCTTTAAGCTGGTTTAGATCCTACCTGTCTGACCGATACCATTTTGTAGAATTAAATGGTGAATCCTCCAGTTTACTACCCGTTAATTATGGGGTCCCTCAAGGATCGGTTCTAGGACCTCTGCTTTTCTCTATATACATGCTTCCATTAGGGAACATTATTAGAAGACATGGGATGAGTTTCCATTGTTATGCTGATGACACACAGTTATATATCTCATCAAAACCAGATGAAATAGCCACAGTGTCCAAATTAACTCAGTGCCTTAGAGAGATAAAAGACTGGATGAGCTGCAACTTTCTATTGTTAAACTCCGATAAGACAGAAATACTACTCATAGGTCCAAAAACCAGTGCACATAAACTCTCACAACTTAACTCCCATTTAGAGGGATGTACTGTTACTAGTAGCTCGACAGTGAAAGACCTCGGTGTTATATTTTAAAAATCTTTAAACTTTTAAAAATCATATCGCCCATACTACCAAAACAGCCTTCTTCCACCTTAGAAACATTGCCAAGCTGAGAAACATCCTGTCTGTATCTGATGCTGAGAAGCTAGTTCATGCCTTCATGACCTCTAGACTGGACTATTGTAATGCATTACTAGGTGGTTGTCCTGCATCTTTAATAAATAGGTTACAGTTAGTCCAAAATGCAGCTGCCAGAGTTCTCACTAGGACAAGAAAGTATGACCATATAACCCCAATTTTATCATCTCTACACTGGCTACCTGTTAAGTATAGAATTGACAACAAACTGCTGCTACTTACGTACAAGGCTCTTAATGGTTTAGCTCCCATGTATCTAACTAGTCTTCTAACACGTTACAATCCTTCACGCTCTCTGAGATCACAAAACTCAGGGCTTCTGGTAGTTCCCAGAATATCTAAGTCTACTAAAGGTGGTAGAGCATTTTCTTATTTAGCTCCCAAACTTTGGAATAGTCTTCCTGATAGTGTTCGGGGCGCAGACACACTTTCCCAGTTTAAATGTAGATTAAAAACTCATCTCTTTAGTCAGGCGTACACATAATACATCCCATAATATCATGCACCAGTACATCAGACCAGCACATTTTTATGAACAGCAGATATGTTAATCCCTTTCCACTGCTTCTCTCTTTGTACCCATCCCGAGGCATCCAGACATTGTACCAGCTCTCAACGTCCTCTGTGGGACGAAGCCTTTGGACGTCCACTGAGCCGAGGCCGACTCTAAGAATCCTGAGACATCTCCAGTTAGACTCTGTGGTACTCAGGAGATCAGAAGTCCTTGAACCTCACACCAATACCACATTTAACTGACTGTATATTATAATCACACCCCCAGTGTCACCCATATGAGGATGGGTTCCCCCTTGAGTCCGGTTCCTCTCAAGGTTTCTTCCTTTACCAATGTAAGGGAGTTTTTCCTTGCCACTGCTGCCTGAGTCATCTCAGACTTGCTCATAGGGGAATAAATACATACACACTGTGAACTATATACATCTAATAATAATCTAGAATTTTTATTCTGTTAATTCTTATTTCTTTTATTATTCGTTATTTCCTTTATCATTAATTATGTTTACCTTCTGCTCTGTGTTTATGTTCTGTAAAGCTGCTTTGAGACAATGTCTATTGTAAAAAGAGCTACAAATAAACTTGAATTGAATTGAATTTATTTAATGCTGATTCCCAATCAAGACTGCCTACTCTAATGTTCATTCGTAATCTTTTAGATGCAAATAAACAGCATTGTAAAGTAAGCATCACCATCTACTTTATGTTTCAGACACATGCAAGGAAACTCTCAGGGCCTTTTTACACCCGGTCACTTCATGTGTTGTCTCTGATCCGATAGCTATCTGATTTGTTAAAACTGTTCCATTTACATTAGGCCACGTAAATGCGTCTCGACGAATCGGAGATCAATCCGATTTTTTTACTCCCGCCCAATATGCAAATATATTTTACCTCGTTTCCGGGGTAGTTGAAATGGAAAATGCTTTGGTATATGCGATTACTACAAAAAAACAGCATTTACTGTTTGCTGCATTTTTGCTGGCGGCAGCAGTGCATTTTAAGACCAAACAAGACACCTGGGTGAAAGATCGGAGCCAGCGCTGGTGGGAAAACATATTTGCTTCTGGTGCTATGCACGACTCGTGAGTCACCTGCGAGTGACCTACTTCCGTTTGGGAGGAGTATAGCGCTGACGTATGGGGCTTGAACAACCACATTCATTTACACCTGTCCAGTTTCATCTGAAATGCGTCCCAGACCACCTCCTGAAGTGGTTTGAACCATCGGATTTATATCCGTCTCGAAAAAGTTTCGGAGGGCATTTAGACCTGGTCTTTTTACCATCGGATAGCTATCTGCTCACAGAAAACACACGTATGAAGTGACCAGGTGTAAAAACCCCCTTAATCCGTCATGATTGTGGCAACTCCGTGGACGTCTGTAGGCCTTGATGAAGCAGACACTTACGTGATTGGTAATTACATGATTTAAACAAATATATATTATTATACTATATACTATATTATTAAAAATAAATAAAAAATAAATAAATAAAATTCTGACCATGTTGACAGTTTAAATATTCTATAATACATTTACAGCATTTGACAGACTCTTCTTATCCTGTATTAATGGTATCATTGTTCACTAGGTCAAAGACCTACAAAAAAAGAAAAAGACCAAAGTGGAGAAACTTGCCAATCTACCCATCATGTGTAAAACAATGAGCTAGTTTCTACTTGTTAAGTTGTTAAAAAGTTACTCACAACTGCAACTGTTGTAATCATTTAATCATGTAATATCATATAATCAGTAATTAAGTCCATTTGGGTTCATTTTGGTTTGGAGAGCTGTTGTAATTAACCAAGGTGCAAAGATCACTCTGGCGATCAGGGGTGTTGTGTCCAATAGATTTATTCTTTTAAAAAATCAACCCAATAAGTTTTTCTACAGAAAAAAATAAGTGCATCCTTATATACATGAAAAACACAATACTCCAATACATGTGCATGTGTTTCCTCATAACCCAGCATGCTCACTTTATTGCCCAGAGAAGCATCACTCATCTAAATGTACATCTTGCTTCTGTTTTCCCACATTTAACCTGATACACATGCATGTAAAAGATAATATAGGACAATTTGTGTGACTTACTGAGATACTGAGTACAATGATACACTTATGCTATACAGGTTCTATACGACTGACACTGAGGATGTAACATTATCAAATAAGAGTACACATTTTCTGGTTACAATTCTATTAAAATATTCTAGAATTTTGTATTTTTTTGTCTTTGTTCTTGTTTTCTTTGTCTTGGTGTAGAAGTGGGGGTGTGGGGGTTTGTAAACCACACTTCTGGGGTAAAAAGTTAGCTGAATAGATCACACCTGATTTACAGATATGTATTAAAAGATAGCCCTCTCTTACATCCCACACTTTGTGTCTTTATTCTCAAAAGATATGGTGACCTTTATCAAGCCATTGATATGTGTATTTGGTGCTGATAAATTGTTTGGAATTGTTTACATGTTTAATCATTTTATTGAATTAATCTTTAAAAAAGGAATAATCCATTACATTCAATCAAATTCTTAAAAATGAGGAAAATAATGTTTGGCCATTCAACTATCAGTAGCTGTATGCACCATTTTCTACTATTCAATACATCTATTTTACTGTATATTAATAAAAACAATGAATTCTCAATTTGAAAGAATCTTCATTACAATACAGACAACACTGATGTCCTCTTAGTATCTCTAGGTAATACCATTAACCTGCGCTTCTTATATATATATATATATATATATATATATATATATATATATATATATATATATATATATATATATATATATATATATATATATACACACACATACACACATATATATTTTTTATTTTTATTTTTTTTCTACCTAAATTTTTGGTATCATTTTAGAGCAAATAAAAGTTTATTTATTTTGACCAAACTGATCACACCTAGTCAAAAGCTCTTCCCTCATAAAGCACCATTTAATACAGACAAAGCCTTTATAAGTGCTCCGGAAAGTTCCGCAGAATATCACAGAACAAATGAATTAAAGCAAATTTTAGTCTGTGATATTCTGCGGAACTTTCCGGAGCACCTATAAAGGCTTTGTCTGTATTAAATGGTGCTCCGGAAAGTTCCACAGAATATCACAGAACAAATGAATTAAAGCAATTTTTAGTCTGGCAGAAGATGCTGTTGCACCCTGTCAAGTGTCATTTGTGTAGACAAAATGCTCACAGAATTGTATTTAACAGACAGAGGATATGCTCCTGACATTCACTTCTCCTGGCATTCACTTCTCTTCCCAAAATAGAAACCCAGTTGTTAGACAGCAAAACCAGTTTAGGATGTATTTTTTTCCCCCAGGTCACAAGACACACTAACTAGTTAGCTTTCAGTCACCTCCACATAACACTGAAGAGTCCTCACTGGACACAGGGCAGGTCTAGGCACAGTATCCACATATGTAGAAAATAGGGCAATAGGTTTATTAATATATGCAGAAATATCTTTAAGAGAAACTGTGGTCTTGGCCTGACCAGAGCATGATATGTTTAGACATAGCAAGAAATTTATCCATAAAGGTCAAATATATTCCATTTAATTTGGTTTAATATATTCCAGCAGCAGACTTTTAACAAATCCAAGGTTTCTTGCCTGAGGCATATACTCTCATAGATGGTACTACTGCATGGTTCCAGAGCTCACACACTCGCAGACTCCACTAGTGAAGAGACATCCAACATTTCCCAGTCATTTATACCGCAGGGTTTCCCGCAGCACTTTTTAGTTCGGGCGGACCGCTTAAGCTGGGAAACCCTACCGCCTTAACTAGGTCATCCAAAAAAAAATAAATAAAAAAATCCGCTGCACAAAAGGCCGTCAGATTCACACCGCGAGTGGGCACGCGAGCCACACGGCCGAAATGAGAGAAGGACGTGGTCCGTCACTGTCTGCAGGATAACTAGCCAGTTGATTAAGCACGCGTGTCCGTGAGAACTGTAAGTGGACTTATGTTTTGGGTTTATTTAAGCCTGTTATTGTATTAGTCTATAGTTCTTGCAAATTTAAAGTAAGTTAGCTGGTGATTTTGTTGTTTGAGTTCTTCAGCTGCTAGCTAGGTTGCACGTGCCTGTTTTTAATAATTGTTAAACGTAGTACAGAGTCTCACAAAGAAGCCCCGCCCCCAGACCCTGCCCCCCCGCCCAACCCTACCGCCTTACTAACACTACCTCACTATAACTGCTCTTGTCCCCCACGTGTCTTGCAGGTGGTATGCTGCCAAGATGCTCCACTTTGTCATGTCAAAGTGTGCCTATCTGGGCTAGAAGGGTGACTCGGTCATACAAAGCTCTCGTGTCGATACCATTGCCCTCAGATTTGTTGAAAACAGATGGCCCTACTGGAAGCATGAAGCTCTGACTAACCATGTCACCCAGTTACAGACTAAATCACAGGACTAAACATGTCACCCAGTTACAGACTAAATCACAGGACTAAACATGTCACCCAGTTACAGACTAAATCACAGGACTGACCATGTCACCCAGTTACAGACTAAATCACAGGACTGACCATGTCACCCAGTTACAGACTAAATCACAGGACTGACCATGTCACCCAGTTACAGACTAATCACAGGACTGACCATGTCACCCAGTTACAGACTAATCACATTACTGACCATGTCACCCAGTTACAGACTAATCACAGGACTAACCATGTCACCCAGTTACAGACTAATCACAGGACTAACCATGTCACCCATTTACAGACTAATCACAGGACTGACCATGTCACCCAGTTACAGACTAATCACAGGACTAACCATGTCACCCAGTTGCAGACTAATCACAGGACTAACCATGTCACCCAGTTACAGACTAATATCACAGGACTAACCATGTCACCCAGTTACAGACTAATATCACAGGACTAACCATGTCACCCAGTTACAGACTAAATCACAGGACTGACCATGTCACCCAGTTACAGACTAATCACAGGACTGACCATGTCACCCAGTTACAGACTAATCACATTACTAACCATGTCACCCAGTTACAGACTAATCACAGGACTGACCATGTCACCCAGTTACAGACTAAATCACAGGACTGACCATGTCACCCAGTTACAGACTAATCACAGGACTAACCATGTCACCCAGTTACAGACTAAATCACAGGACTAACCATGTCACCCAGTGACAGACTAATCACAGGACTAACCATGTCACCCAGTGACAGACTAATCACAGGACTAACCATGTCACCCAGTGACAGACTAATCACAGGACTAACCATGTCACCCAGTGACAGACTAATCACAGGACTAACCATGTCACCCAGTGACAGACTAATCACATTACTAACCATGTCACCCAGTTACAGACTAAATCACAGGACTGACCATGTCACCCAGTGACAGACTAATTACAGGACTAACCATGTCACCCAGTTACAGACTAATCACGTCACCCAGTTACAGACTAATCACGTCACCCAGTTACAGACTAATCACAGGACTAACCATGTCACCCAATTACAGACTAATCGCGTCACCCAGTTACAGACTAATCACAGGACTAACCATGTCACCCAGTGACAGACTAATATCACAGGACTAACCATGTGATGATAAATAGGCATTAGGTTTACCAAAACTCTTTCACCATGAAAAAATCTCTACCCACAAAATATGCACAAAAATACAACTACATTATACAAACGTATTTGTTTGTACTGTTAATATTCAGCCATCTGCCCTAATTCAAAACACTCTATAGAGGAAAGCTGGAAAGACTCCCCACACAAAGCTGACGACCGTTCTCCTGAATGAGCTGGTATTTTTTTAAATTACATTCAACACAAAGTCTTTCCATACTGTGAGCAGTAATACAGCTTCTCTCATGTGTGAAAGCATTGATGTGATTTGTGAGCTCTCTGGTGTGCAAAACGCATCCCATACTGTGAGTAGTACTGTTCTCTCCTGCATGGAAAAGCTCATGGATTTTGTGTTTACTATTTTTAGGTGAATTTTTTTTTTTACCGTGAGCTCCATTTATCAAATTGGATGCAAATTTATCTGTAACTCATTTTTAGGAACTTTTACAAAAGAAATCTTCATGGACACACCCCGGGTGCAAGCCAGGAATTACCTGCAACATTACATAAAGAACAACTAAAGACCTGCTCTCTCAAAGAATTAAAGTTAATAATTAAATTACAAGTTAATGATTTGTAGTTGTATACTTTGCAGAAATATATTGATTCAACCACTGTTTTAGTAATAACAGACTTACGTACCAGTTCCTAGCTAGCAAGAATTGGCTACCCTGTCTTGTCTAAAGCCCTATTCAGATGGGATTAGTTTTACGTGGGGACATGGAGTGATGCAATTTTACCTCAGGACGTCAGTAATATTAATTGGCCAATTCAGACGAGACAAGAAATCTCAGTAAAACTAGCAGAAGTGTGAGGGTTAACTCGCTTTATGCACCACAGTAACCTCCTTGTCGTCATGTGCGTATGACGTTGCTTCCTGTTTCAAGCGCCTCCATGCTTGCAAAACGCACCAAAAACAGGAAATGACGGAATTTTACCGTACATATTTACAGCGGTTCTATTCGGACGGGATTAGTATTACCTGAGGTAATTTTTCCGGATCTTTTTACAGAAGGTAAAAGTCGCCGTAATCTTTACCGACATTGTCTGCAATGATTACCGAGATGGCGCATTCAGACGGGACTAAAATCACAGAGGAGCTCTGGTAATAATTACTTTACCCCCACGTCCCCACGTAGAACTAATTCCATCCGAATAGGGCTTTATTTATCTAAGTAATGCAAGTATAATAAGCTAAATTAGCCAATGTCATGCACATACTGATGTATATATTGATCAACAGCAGTCAACATTTGCACTCAACACTACATTTTGTTTGTCAGGAAAAGTATGAAGCTACATTTGAGTGCAAGTTAGTGTTTGTTTTTGTAAACCATTCCAGTGTTTAAAGGCAACAATGAAAAGGCAAATAACCAGATTATAGTTTACCGATGACTACAGTTCATGTCATGTAAATTAAGCAAGAGGAGAATGTACATAGCACACAACAACAATTGCAAACTTTCTTGACAAGCTAACAAAGCTGATACTTTGCCATGAATTCCAGCAGGGATGAAAAGTGCTTAGAAAATAATACAGCCTGAATGTGGCTGCCCGGAGACTGTCGTGCCTTCTTTGAACCATTGTCGCATCAGTCAGCTATATGACCTGGCCTTTATTAGCAATCATTTGAAGACTTTGGCAGGAAGGAATTAATGTTGGGTATGTGCTGAACTCAGAGTTTGTGATGGCCCATTCGTTCCTTAGGAGCTCTCGGTTGAACAATTATAAACTGTTGTAGAAATGACACTATTTACATTTTCATTACTTCCTGTCCAGTGTCACCCAAATGAGAAAGGGTTCCCTTCTGAATCTGGTTCCTCTCAAGGTTTCTTCCTCAGAGCATCTCAGGGAGATTTTCTTTGCCACTATCACCTCCAACTTGCTTATTAGGGATATGGATAGATATTAGAGATATACAGCAACTTCATTTATTTTTCTTTTCTCTTTCTATACTTCTATAAAGCGGTGCAGCAGTCCCTCAACTCTCAACGTGTGGTCTGCTGTTCTAGCATGTTCTAGAGTACTATGTCAGAAAATACAGCTTGGAAGAAAATAGCAGGGACTGATGCTACCTCTGGTGAGTACACACAGATAGAATGGTTAGCTTGCTTTGCCATGCAGGATAGAACATTTTCCTTATATTGTCTGACAAGGTCTAAAACCAAGCTAAATTAATCCCTTAACTAAATAATAATACTGTAACTCATCAGAGAGATGTTGACACGCTATCCGAATTCCCCACTTTGTCAGAAACTTGGCAAAAATAAGTCAGGTGGCAGGCCTTGAATTTCTTTTAATGTTTATTTGTGTGATTGAACACAATATTTAATCAAGGTCTAAAATAGTAAAGGTTTATGTAAACATATTAAATTAGTCTCAAATGATTGGATCACATGAATCCAGGCTGGTCATTTTTGTATGTCTCGAATACATCTCCTCTGACATCATACTGTAACACTCAGTTTGTAGTGCCAAGGGCTGGTTTAAGGGGT
Organism: Tachysurus fulvidraco; assembly: GCF_022655615.1. NCBI lineage: Eukaryota > Metazoa > Chordata > Actinopteri > Siluriformes > Bagridae > Tachysurus > Tachysurus fulvidraco. Next base: position 27,714,821 of record NC_062521.1, on the reverse strand, counting down.
GTTTAAATTCAGTTTGCGATCCAATCAGTGTCAGTAAATAGGAGTGTCTTCATGATAAAATTTAGGTCCATATGCAGGGATAACATAAAAACACGTTTTATTAAACAAACAAAACCCGAAAACAAGACCGAGCATACGAAGACGATACAAAGACAACAAAAAACACGTGGCAAAACGTCCGGGCTAGATCCTGACAAACAGACTGAAAGAAATGCTCAGTATATCCATCTGATGCTTATCTGTTATGCTTCAAAGTAAGGGAAAGACCACCCTGATCAGGTTTGGTACCAGGGCCCTTATTGTGTCCTTAGGTTAACTATATCGGGCATCAAGGCAGGATACACCCTGGACGGAGTGCCAACCCATCGCAGGGCACACACAAACTCATTCACTCACACACTCCGGACAATTTTCCAGAGATGCCAATCAACCTACCATGCATGTCTTTGGACCGGGGGAGGAAACCGGAGTACCCGGAGGAAACCCCAGAGGAACGGGGAGAACATGCAAACTCCACACAGACACAAAGCGGAAGCGGGAATCGAACCCCCAACCCTGGAGGTGTGAGGCGGATGTGCTAACCACTAAGCCACCGTGCCCCCCGGTTGGTCAGTACAGTGTTATTAATTCGATATGTAAGCTGACAACTTGTCATATTACTTGTGCAAATACATCGATTTATCTTGAAACAATTTCAGCCTTTAAACCGTTACGCCATTGACTCAATCACCCATGGTTTATTGCTTATCATCAAATGACTCTTATAAAACACACTCAGAGTAAAAGAAACAAATGGTGGAGATATTAACCCTAACTAAGCTAACTGTGAAACAACTAAACAATATTTCTAAAAATAATTCCTAAAAAGATCTAACTTGCATCAAATCAGCCATCATAACAAAACCACCTGCCAACATTTTGCTCTTTGGCAGCAGAAAGTATTCTGAAGCGGTTCTGTGGTATCTGGTACTGAGATTTTAAATCCTGTAAATTGGGAGATGTGGCCTCCATGGAGCTGAATTTTGTCCAGCACTTATTATTTGTTAGGTACTAAACACTGCACACTGTGAAGCACCTCATTAATCATTTTGAAGCGGCCCAGAACATCACCTAGCTCACATTTTTGCCCATTTTAAAGTCACTCAATTTCTTATTACCTGTTTCGAACACATCAACTACAAGAACTGATGGTTCACTTTGCTGCCTAAAATATCCCAAACCTTGTGATGAAATAATCAGTGTTTTACACGTCACTTGTCAGTGGTTATAAGTTAACGGCCAATTGGTGTAAAGTGTTAATATGGCTTCTCCTTTCACTAGCATAGGAATAGATAGGGTTAAAATTCTACTAAACAAACTTTTTGAAAAGTGTTCTTAATTAAGCTCAAGGGTGCTTGCATGTGTTTACACTCCTCAATACCTCTTCAATCCACCCACATCTCAGTAAAAATATAGCAAAATGTGTTAAGTGTACAGCCAAATAATTCTCCTGTGAGGAAAAAAAAACATGATGCAAAATATAAAGCCTTTTTAGACTTCTGGATAAAAACAGTAACTTGCTAACGGTTATAGTGATAGTGTAAAATCTCTTAAGAGTTTATCACAAGGAAAAGTTAAAAGATGTCTGATAATTACTGCTCTCTGGATCTTGGTTTATTTGTTATCATCATCAATATCAGATTAGCACTGGAATTTATTAGCATCTCTTATTATCTCTTTTTCAATTCCTAATGGTGGTGTGATATTGTTGGGTTTAGCAACATTATACAGCTTTAAGTTACTCAAATTTCCTCACAACCCTATTTTAAACTGATTTACCCAGAATACCATTAAAACATTACTCCATACCAGCCATGCCTGCTAATTACTAGCCCTGCCGTGCCGATACTGTACGTATTGAGTAGGCGGCTTTATATTGGTAGTAGTAGTTTCCGAGTCAGGTATGTAAGAGTCAGTTGACTCTTAAATGTATTTTAGAAATGGGAACGCTTGTATATATTCTAATACATTTGGTCCTAAACACATACATCTCCTTCTGGATTCGCAAATTATGTTCAGAGAGTGAACATAGAAAAGCTTGTCGTCTCTACCAGGAATTACACGCAGCACTTCATCCACAATCCATTCCAAACACAATTATATCTATGAAACACCCACACATTGACCAACAAGCATTACCTATCTCCTCTTCAGTACAATGACCACACAATTACTGTTTATATATCTTTACTGGAAAGACGTTTAAAGTTTCACTTTGGGATCACATATGCAATATCTACATATAAACACACACACAGACACACATATATATATATATATATATATATATATATATATATATATATATATATATACATACATACATACATACACACACACACACACACACACACACAAACACACACACACATCTCCTCCCTTCTGGTAGGTGCTACAGAACTTTGATTACTAAAACTGCCAGACACAGGAACAGTTTCTTTCCCCAGGCAATCACCCTGATCAACAACTCACCATAATTATATTCACTGCTTCATATCTAGAAGTACTACATTATCAGAATCCCTTGTGTGTGTCAACACACTCGGCCAATACACCTGATTCTGATTCATGCATGTATGTATGTATGTATGTATGTATCAGAATCAGAATCAGGTTTATTGGCCAAGTGTCTTGACACACACAAGGGATTTGGTTCCAGTTGTTTGTGACTGTCAAAAGTACAGACATAAATAACACTATACAAGACAATACAGACTATACAAAATGAGATGTGATACGACAGACATTATGGGTATTAAATATGAATACAGAATATATGACTGATCAGTTTTGTACATAAAGTGTGGGAAGTGCATGGTGCAAATAACAATATTGTGCAATATTATGCTTTTTGTACAATATATAGCAGCAGACATGTGTGTAATATATACGGATGACGTGATGATTGACAGTTCTGATTATGCAGTACTTATAGACAACAGTCTACTGACAGTCTAGTGACAACAGCGTTGAATTTGTGTGTGCTACTGAAAATTTTTGATTTACTCAGTGGGGCTTTATTGTCATTATAGACATACAGGAATGCAGAATTTGTCAAGTTTCAGATGTAAATGTATAAAACATCTATCTATCCATTCATCCATCCATCCATCTATCTATCATCCATGTATATATGTATGTATCTATCCATCCATCCATGTATCTATCTATCTATCCATCCATATACGCATGTATCCACCCATCCATCCACATATGTATCCACCCACCCATCCATCCATCCATCTATGTATCCACCCACCCATCTATCTATCTATCTATCTATCTATCTATCTATCTATCTATCTATCTATCTATCTATCATCCATGTATATACGTATGTATCTATCCATCCATCCATGTATCCACCCATCCATCCATGTATCCATCTATATATCATCCATGTATATACGTATGTATCTATCCATCCATCTATCTATCTATCTATCTATCTATCTATCTATCTATCTATCTATACATATGTATCTATCCATCCATCCATGTATCCATCCATCCATGTATCTATCCATCTATCTATCTATCCATCCATCCATGTATGTATATACGTATGTATCCACCCATCCATTCATCTATCTATCCATCCATCCATCCATGTATATACGTATGTATCCATCCATACATCCATCCATCTATCTATCTATCTGGACTGAAAAGTAAAACGTGTTTGATTTGCTTCCGGTTTCATGCGATATAAATTTCGCTCCCGGTTATTTATAAGATATTTCTATAAGATATTTCTATAAGATATTTCTATGCTATATGTCTATGATATTTCTGTGGATCCGTTTATTTCTGTGTCTGTTGTAAACTCACCTGGACAAGACTAGTGTTCATTTGGTCCATGTGTTTCTCTCGATTCCCGAATGTCTCCGTCATTAAATACTCAGCAAAGCAACTGCACAAGCTCCTTTAACGTGACGAGTTTCTGACAGTTTGCTAGTGTTCACGCATGGTGTTCACGCATGGTGTTCAGTCACGGTGTTCACGCATGGTGTTCAGTCACGGTGTTCACGGAACAAAGTTCGCTGTATATCAACTTTAACCTTCTCTCGCGAGATTCTGCTGCAGGAGTTCACGTGTTCTGCCCGATTTGTATAGAGGAGCAAATCGGGTAGTGACAGCGATAATATCTCCCTTATTTGTTTCTTTTAAGATAAGAGTCGTGTGATTAAGCTTAATACATAATAAGATATATTAACTACAATATAAAAAGGATTTAAAAAGTGCACATTGGCTAAAAGAATCAAAAACCCTGCTCGTGCAAATCAGACAGAGGACGTGGATCAGGTAGCCATAATTCCCCCTTGTGCCTGAAATAGGGCAGAAGTGAAGTTATTTTGGTGCCAATGTTTAAATCGAGCTAAATAATCTGAATATGAATGGTTCACTACTAACTTAAGATACCACTGTTCAAAGTTTTATTATATATAAATATATATATATATATATATATATATATATATATATATATATATATACATACACACATACAGGGCTTCCCCCCGCACAAATTAATAATAATAATAATAATAATAATAATAATAATAATAATAATAATAATAATAATAATAATAATAATGGTGGTGGTGTTGTGTTTGGTAAGGATCACTGACCACAATTTTACCAAATACAAAGTATTTGTTTAATTTCCGTGTATTAATTTGTGTGTGTGTGTGTGTGTGTGGGAGAGAGAGAGAGAGAGAGAGAGAGAGAGAGAGAGAGAGAGAGAGAGAGAGAGAGAGAGAGAGAGAGAGAGAGAGAGCACTGTGGTGATGTGACAATAAAAGTGACTTGACTTGACTAAAAGAGGAAAATTCTGCTTATTTCGTATCCTCTTTCAAAAATAATAAATTGTATAAACACTCACTATTAAAAAGATTTGCTTTAAGACTTTTAAATAATGGCTCCGTGAACTTGCCAATTAAGACAGTTGAATACTCAATCTACACATTGTGTTTAACTCCTTTGTCGTTAATTCCTTACTTTCATTACCTCTAAAAAATATGGCAAATGCATATGGAAATAGGAGTGATGTATCAAAAGACCCAATCAGAGCAAATTCATCTGTAGGAATTTTGAATAATGGACTAGTGAACTTGCCTATTAAGACTACTGAATGCAAGCATTTGGCACTTTCTTTTTTAAAAGCTCAGAAAAATCTTTGTTAATGCTCATGGCTTTGTGAACCTAGATTGGCATCCAAACGTGGCGAATCTGACGTGTTCGTGCAGGTCCATGTAATCTGTATAAACGGAGGTTGTTATCGAGAACAACGGAGAGTACATAACATTATATTATCATTAACTCAGAAAAAAATGTAGCCTTAGCATGTAGCTACCTACTATCATGTGTGCTGATAATTGATCATATTGCAGTAAAGTAAAAGTGTATTAAACATTAGTATACTTAAGGTACATTACCAAGGCGCTAACAGTAACCCCGCCCCCAGCCCCTACTTATGGTACATTACCAAGGCACTAACAGTAACCCCACCCCCAGACCCTACTTAAGGTACACTACCAAGGCGCTAACAGTAACCTCGCCCCCAGCCCCTACTTAAGGTACACTACCAAGGCGCTAACAGTAACCAACAGTAACCCCGCCCCCAGCCCCTACTTAAGGTACATTACCAAGGTGCTAGCAGTAACCCCACCCCCAGCCCCTACTTAAGGTTCATTACCAAGGTGCTAGCAGTAGCCCCGCCCCCAGCTCCTACTTAAGGTACATTACCAAGGTGCTAACAGTAACCCCGCCCCCAGCCCTTGATGCAAGCGGTTCTTAAATCTAGACCAGCAACGTTTTGGTGCTACTTAGGAACCACTTTTCCTGGTTCAGAGCCGGTGCTTTGGTTATCAAAAAAGAAAGAACTGATTTTAAATTAGGCTCCAAACCAGCACTCAAACTGCCTCGATGGAAAAGGGGCATTAGTGGACCTGAGATTCCAACTCATGACCTTCTAATCAGTAGTCCAACACCTTAACCACTAGGCTTCCACATCCCACATGTACTGATAAATACTATATTTTTTATTCTTATAGATGCCACACTATTATATAAGTGATTACTATTGATAAAAAAATGTATACAATTATGAATTCTGGCCTAGGAAAATCTTTTTTAATGGAGTTTGGAGTGGTTTCTGCTGCTAGCTATGGTAACATTAATCAAAAGGAAATAAATCTATTATTGTACAGTGCAAGCGTTCAAATATTATTTTATTACAGAACCATTTTCTGTAACTTGCGATTATTGCGTACATTATTCAAAGCAGTACGAACAAAAAAAACTACTGTAGCTAACAGAATTAAATTTGTTCAATTATCTGGTTATTTATAACAAGTTGTAAGTGAACAGTTACATAGTGATGCGCTATACACCACATATCACGTAATATCCACAAAAAAGTGACATCAACAAGTGCCTCATAGAAAATAGTGACTATTTAAATGATAGAATTTGTTTACATATAAATTATCGTTAAACCAAGAAAGTCGTCTTGTTTGCACGGTTCTTTAAAGGTGTTAGCCTTCTGACTGTGCCAGCTCTCTTCAATCATCCACATTCAGAGTGTCATTTCCTATCCAGCAAAAAAAACATGTGTGCAGTATTGAGGTTGTATAAAACTCATCCCACACTGAGCCAAAGTGTTACTGCTTCTCTCCTGTGTGAATGCGCTGGTGTGCTTTAAAAGATCCGTGTTGTTTAAAACTCTTTCCGCATTGTGAGCAGCAATATGGCCTCTCTCCTGTGTGAATGCGCTGGTGCGTTTTCAAATGGCTCAACTCTCTGAAACTCATCCCGCACTGCGAGCAGTAATGCGGCTTCTCTTTTGTGTGGATGCGCTGGTGTGTTTTCAAATGACTCAGCTCCCTGAAACTCATCCCGCACTGCGAGCAGTAAAATGGCTTCCCGCCGGTGTGGATGCGCTGGTGCGTTTTCAAATGACTCAGCTCCCTGAAACTCATCCCACACTGCGAGCAGTAATGCGGCTTGTCTCCTTTGTGAATGCGCTGGTGCGTTTTTAAATGACTCAGTTCTCTGAAACTCATCCCGCACTGCGAGCAGTAGTGAGGCGTCTCTCTCGTGTGAATGCGCTCGTGCGTTCTTAAATGACTCAGCTCTCGGAAACTCATCCCGCACTGCGAGCAGTAATGTGGCCTCTCTCCTGTGTGAATGAGCTGGTGGTTTTTTAAAGTAGCCGACTCTCGAAAACTCTTCCCGCACTGCAAGCAACAAAACAGCTGCTCCCCGGTGTGAACGCGGTGGTGGCTTTTTAAATTACTGTATCGTGTAAAACTCTTCCCGCACTGCGTGCAGTAATACGGCTTCTCTCCGTTGTGGATGAGTTGGTGCCTTTTAAACGAACTCTGCAGCGTAAAACTCTTCCCGCACGGCGAGCAGTGATACGGCTTCTCTCCGGTGTGACTGCGCTGATGGTTTTTAAAAGGACTCTGTCGTGTAAAACTCTTCCCACACTGTGAGCATTCGTAAGGCTTCTCTCCGGTGTGAACGCGCTGGTGCTTTTTAAGATTGCTTTTTTGGATAAATGTCTTCCCGCACTCTGAACACTGATGTGGTTTTTCTCCTGTATGGATTAGGTGGTGTTGTTTAAGATGACCCTTTCTAGAAAATCCTTTTCCACACAGCGAGCAGTAGTAACTCTGCAGCAAAACAAAACAAAACAAAAAAAACAACAATGTTAGACAGCATGAGGCCTTGATTACAAAAGGAATTAACTTATCAAAGCCAAGATGGACATGCATTCACACCTGGCCTAATATATGCATTCACACACAGAACTAATATATGCCTTTGTCCTTTACATGTTTTGTTTATCTGCAATCGTATTGTTCTTCCCTTCAGCTATGATAAAGACACATTTCTTTCCATTATTTGCCTGGGTTACGTATGGATGTGTGGGCGGAGCTATCAATACAGGGGAGGGACCCATTTAGGTTAGGGGCGTGTTTGTTTTGGTGATTTCAAATGTCAACATGAACGCTTTACCAAGCACTGGGCTGCTTTTTCTCCGATAAACATATTTCTTGTCCTATCGTCAACAACAGAATGTTTAATGTTTGAAAAGTTAATGATCGTTTATCATTTACATTTACGGCATTTAGCAGACACCCTTATCCTGAGTGACTTACAACTGAGCAATTGAGGGTTAAGGGTCTTGCTCAGGGGCCCAGCAGTGACAGCTTGGTCTTGGGGTACGAACCCATGACCTTCTGATCAGTAGTCCAACACCTTAACTACCACATCATGTCTTGTCTAAGTCTCTCACATTACGACAAGACACAAAAGTGTAGTTTATTTCTTGTAGAGGCGTAGTGATTAGATTAGACCTTGTTTAGATTGTTGGAAGGAGAGACAGATTAGACATTGTGTGTCATCACATTGACCAGGATAAAGAAAGTAGAAATACACAACACTACTGAAATTTTACATCTACAGACAGTATGAAATATGGCTGATATACGGAGTTTCCAGGACAGCAATATAAACGATTACAGGACATTAAGTTTCTGCTGATTGTGAAGGAGACACACCTGGACTGAGCTCGTGTCTGTAGAGTCGTCCTGTTCCTGTTTCTCGGGTTTAGCTGTTTCTTGGGATTTGCAATCGTCCGCCATTATATAGTATAGATTATATAGTATGCAAACGAAGAGTCACGATAATGTCCGGGTTTCTCCACTTATGAGAAATTCGGCGATATTTTTGTTTGTTTGTTTGTTTGTTTGTTGTAAATAAGCACAGTTTTAATAAGCACAGTTTTAAGAAGCAGGAAAGAGTTTCACCAGCAGGGCGCCGCCATATTGAATCTCACTTTCTCTCGCGAGAACTCAGGACTCGGACAAAACACTGTGACGTGCACGAGAAATAATCATTTTAATTATTATTATAGTAATTATTTAATTATTATTAATTATTAGTATAATTATCTTAATCATGCTGAATATTAATATTGTGGAATAATAATAATAATAATAATAATAATAATAATAATAATAATAATAATGATGATGATGATGATGATGATGATGGTGGAGGTGATGAAATATTATTATTATTATTATTATTATTATTATTATTATTATTATTATTATTATTATTATTATTAAATCTATTAAAAATGTATTAACTTTATTAACACCTGAGTCACCTCAGACTTGTTCAATGGGGATAAATGCAAACACATTTAAATATCTCTAATATTAATTTTGAATTTTGTATTCTATTAATCTTTATATTATTATTTATATTAACCCTTTGTTCTATGTGTATGTTCTGTAAAGCCGCTTTGAGACAATGTCAATTGTTAAAAGCGCTATACAAATAAACTTGAATTAAATTGAATAGAAGACAGCGTAGTTTACATTTAAGTCTGTAGTCTATAACATGCATGAATCTATATGACTTTCTGTTTGCTGGACTTCTAAATGTACCAAAGAAACCTAAACATGTTGAAGAGGGTTTTTTTTATACTGAAGATTGTATAAGTCTTGATAAGGTTATCAGAATCCTGCAGTTTGTGGAGCTTAACATTATGATATGCATAAGTAGCAATGCTATTGCTGTTAAATACTACTGTATATTACAGTAACCTGAAAGCAGCTGAACTTTTTCCTTGTTTTACTGAGTAACCATGTAAGGACGCAAAATGCAATGCTACCTGTTAAACATTTTTTATGCAAAATATCAGTACAGTTATAATTGCATATAATTGTATTTAAGCATTATATATGTATACAGCTTTGATATGTAAAATTCTGAGTAGTAACTTGTCTCAATGGAAAGTAAGTAGCTTGTCTCAATGCTACTTTTACCTACTACTAATAATAAATTATATTAGAAGACATATTTGTCATTGTGACAACATTAAAACAACAACAACAACAACCACCACACAAATCAGTAATGAACTGCAGATGGCATCCCACTTAATAGTGCTGCTGGGACTGAATCACTGCTGGTTGGGAAATTTAGTTTAGTATCATGATTTTGTATGAATTAAGCAATAATTAGATAGATAGATAGATAGATAGATAGATAGATAGATAGATAGATAGATAGATAGATAGATAGATAGATAGATAGATAGAATACATATATATAAATATGAGCAAGAATCCAACATGACTGCCTGTCTGATATTGCTTTTTATACAACACTTCGACAAACTAGACTATAATGGTGAGTAACTGATATCGCACACACACGGCAAAGATTTTTATTTTTGCTTTCAAGAAGTTCCCAAAGAAGCCCCAGCTGGACAGGATTGGTGTTTCCTGATGGACTCACAGCCTGTATTAATGTACATGTAGTTTCAATAGAACAAACTACTGCTAGAACTGTCAGATCGTTGTTTTTGTGTTTTTTTAACACAGCCTTATAATTTTTGTATTTAAAATTACCATTAATGATTGTCATTTTTTTAAGACACAGTTTTCCATGTTTCGTTTTGAAGTTTTCCCATTTTTGTTTGTATTGTATATTTATTTTCTTTTATGAGTGTGTTCTTGAATCCAAAGTTTTTACAGTAGAGTATATGATCAGAGGACATCAGTTTCTGCTTGGCTTTGAGACTTTTTGTGATTCTTTGCCTCTTGTGATTCTTTGATTCTCTGCTACCCATGCCCAGGTTCTCCTACTGCTCCTACAGTTAAAATACTTTCCCATTATGTGTTTTACACCTAGGAATTTGACTCATAAATAGTTAAAATACATACAGAATAGAATAGAAAGGAGTAACGAACTGAGTGTACATCTTCTGTGTGGATAAAGACGATTATTTTTTTATTACACCAACACAAAACCGTTTCACACACTCTGAGCAGTACTGAGGTTTAGCTCCGGCGTGGTGTGTGAAGCTCGTCCCACACAGCGAGCAGTGATAGCACTTCTGTTCTGCGTGAGCGCGCTGGTGCCTTTTAAAAGATCTGTATTCTATAAAACTCTTCCCACACTCTGAGCAGCAATGTGGCTTC